>NC_056560.1:22597852-22608593 GCF_013358625.1 Macadamia integrifolia | reverse complement strand
TCTTGGGACGTGAAACCCTACTTTGGGGATTTCTGTGGACCCGCAAGAATTCTACATAATCCATATCAATGTTGGGTGGAAAAAAAGTAGATATAGTGAACAGTATGGGACCCCTTTGGGAGGAGAAAAAAAATAAGGACTCATTTGGAAATAATTGTTTTAAATAAGGGAAATTCTGAAGCTTCTATTAAGAGATGATTAAACAGGAACAAATTAAGAGACAAAGGGCTTTTGTGTAATTAACATAAATTCTGGTATTATTCGTAAATAAGAGGAACTTTATGTCTTCTTCATTCTCTCTTTAGAGACTTAAAAAGAGTTCAAAGACGGAAAAGTAAATGCAGAAATAGAAGACTCAGACAGACATTCTCTCCAAGTCAAATCCAATGAAATTCTAGGGTAAAATTCACAATTTCCCACCCTATTGAACACAACCGATTGTAATGTAAGGCTAGGTACAGATACACAACCCAATAAGGACCACAAACAACTCCAACACTGATTCAATTATTAATATAATACTAAACCCCAAACCACTAACAGAAATCCAAATTAAAAGCCAATCAGCTAGGTCAGAAAAGGGTTGTAAAACCAGCAAATAAAATAGTGGACACTCACTAAGGTTTAGATAATATTCAGGCCTCAAACAACCCTCACAGTTGTTATAGCTTGAGTTAATGGCTGGATGATCAGATCTGAACAATCTTGAACTAGATCAAGAAAATAGGAGATTTTTAAGATCAAAGTTTCCACCAAATCGGGAAAATTTCCTTGATTTCCTCGAAATTTCCCAGATTTCCACCGAAATATCGGTTTTCCCAAGGGTTGAAACTAGGTCGAAACCCGATATTTTGAACCTTGCTCTCACCCTCTAATAGGTCTCTCACCTCAACTGCATCTCACAGCATTGGTTGTAAACAAACTCTTTCCTTCATATTCAAATCGTGTGGGATTCTCTAGGAGTTGGTTGCAATTTATAGGCAAGAATGTTTGCCATAAAAAAGAGGTTAGAAGTTCATTCACAATGCAGACGGAAAGTCCTCAAGACCAAAGGGCCAACCAGATATAGTCGACAAGAGAAGACCTCATTCGTGAGGAAAGAAAGGCCGACCCAAACTGGTCGGAAAAACAAAATTTTATTTGCGAGGAAAGGATGAGCCGACCCCAATGGTCGACAAAGGAACTCATTCGTGAGGGAAGAAAGACCGGCCCTAACTGGTCGGCAAAAGATTTCATTCATAAGGAAAAGACAAGAAGATCCCAATGGTCGACAAAAGAACACCTTATCCGTGAGGAAAGAAAGGCCGACCCTAACTGATCGGCAAAAGAAGATTTCATCCATGAGGAAAGGACGAGCCGACCCAAATAGTCGGTAAAAGAAGATCTCATTTGCAAGGAAAGAAGGGCCAGCCCGACATAGTCGACAAAATAACTCATTTGAGAGGAATGAAAGACTGACCCGAACTGGTCAATAAAAGAAGATTCCATCTGAGGAAAGAATGGCCGACCATGTTAGGTCGGCAAGTGAAGACCTTTTTAGTGACGAAAGAAAGACCATCCCAAACTGGTCAGCAAAAGAAGATTTCATCCGCAAGGAAAGGACGAGCCAACCAAAGAAGACCTCATCCGTGAAGAAAGGAAGGGTCGACCCCAACAATCGACAAGAAACGACCTCATCCATGAGGAAACAAAGACCGACATACTTGGTTGGCAAGAGAAAACCTCATTTTTTAGGAAGGGTCGTTCTAAGGCACCAAAGACCTTACGCACTAAGAGGCGTAGATCCAAGCTTCGGGTCGGCAATTCAAGACCTTACGTTCTAATGCATGTAAGCCCGAGCTTCAACTTGGACCATCAAAAACTTACGTGCCAAGGCACCCAAGTTCGGCTATGGCTTGGCACCTCGAAAGACTATACACTCTAACGCTTACAAGTCCAAGCTTCGGCTCAGAACCTAAAGACCATATGTTCTAAGGTGCACAAGTCCGAGCCAAAAATCGGCACCTCAAGCCATGGAACTAGACGCAACGGTAGTCGAAGAGTCAACCGTGGCCTATTCGTAAAGACTTGAACAGGGTGGTCGACATGATTATCACCTCATTCGTAACAATGAGGCCTTGCTGAGCATAATGGATGGGCAAAGGAGAGAATCACGTCCAGAACGAGATAATCATCCCACCAAAAGAGAAAGTAAAGAAGGAAGGAACCAACTTGTAGGCCCAGCGGTGTTCATCATTGAAGAACCTAGCCACCTCACACCAAATACTTGTATTCAATGGAAAGATAAATGAATATGGTGTCCGAGCCGAGCAAGACTTAGACTAGAATTTCGTGAGATTTCTAGTTGAAAGTATTGATAAGGTTAGAAGTCCATTCATAATGAGGACGGAAAGTCCTCGAGACCAAAGGGCCAACCCGATATGGTCGGCAAGAGAAGACCTCATTCGTGAGGAAAAAAAGGCAGACCCAAACTGGTCGGAAAAAGAAAATTTTATTTACGAGGAAAGGACGAGCCGACCCAAATGGTCCGCAAACTATGAGGAAAGAAGGGTCGATCCGACATGATCTACAAAAGACCTCATTTGTGAAGAAAGAAAGATCGACCCAAATTAGTCAATAAAGAATCTAGTCCACAAGGAAAGGATGAGCCAACCCCAATGGTCAACAAAGGAACTCATTCATGAGGGAAGAAAGACCGGCCTTAACTGGTCGGCAAAAGATTTCATTCATAAGAAAAAGATGAGAAGACCCAAATGGTCGGCAAAAGAACACCTTATCCGTGAAGAAAGAAAGGCCGACCCTAACTGATCAGTAAAAGAAGATTTCATCCATGAGGAAAGGACGAACCGACCCAAATAGTCGGCAAAAGAAGACCTCATTTGTAAGGAAAGAAGGGCTAACCCGATATGGTCAACAAAATAACTCATTTGAGAGGAAAGAAAGACCGACCCGAACTGGTCGATAAAAGAAGATTCCATCTGAGGAAAGAATGGCCAACCTGACATGGTCGGCCAATAAAGACCTTATTAATGACGAAAGAAAGGCCGGCCCGAACTGGTCGGAAAAAGAAGACTTCATCCTCAAGGAAAGGACGAGCCAACAAAAAAAGACCTCATCTGTGAAGAAAGGAAGGGTCGACCCCAACGGTCGGCAAGAAAAGACCTCATCCATGAGGAAACAAAGACTGACCCACTTGGTCGGTAAGAGAAAACCTCATCTTTGAGGAAAGAAGGGTCGTTCTAACGCACCAAAGACCTTACGCACTAAGGCGCGTAGGTCCAAGCTTTGGCTCGGCACCTCAAGACCTTACGCTCTAATGCACGCAAGCCCGAGCTTCAACTTGGACCATCAAGAACTTACGTACCAAGGCATGCAGGTCTGGCTCTGGCTTGGCACCTCGAAAGACCATACACTCTAACACTTGCAAGTCCAGGCTTCGGCCCAAAACCTAAAGACCATATGTTCTAAGGTGCACAAGTCCGAGCCACAGATCAGCACCTTAAGCTATGGAACTAGACACAATGGTAGTCGAGGAGTCAACCATGGCCCATTCATAAAGACCTAAACAGAGTGGTCAACATGATTATCACCCCATCCGTAACAATGAGGCCTTGCTGAGCATAATGGATGGGCAAAGGTGAGAATCACGATCCAGAACAAGATAATCATCCCACCGAAAGAGAAAGTAAAGAAGGAACCAACTTATAGGCTTGGCAGTGTTCACCATCATTGAAGAACCTAGCCACCTCACACCAAATACTAGTATTCAACGTAAAGATAAATGAATATGGTGTCCGTGCCGAGCAAGACTTAGACGAGATTTCTAGTTGAAAGTATTAGTAAGGTTAGAAGTTCGTTCATAATGAGGATGGAAAGTCCTTGAGACCAAAGGTCCAACATAATATGGTCGGCAAGAGAAGACCTCATTCGTGAGGAAAGAAATGCCGACCCGAACTGGTCGGAAAAAGAAAATTTTATTGGCGAGGAAACGACGAGTCGACCCCAATGGTCCGTAAACTACGAGGAAAAAAGGGTCGATCCAACATGGTTGATAAAAGACCTCATTCAAAAGGAAAGAAAGGTCGACCCAAATTGGTCAGTAAAAGATCTCATCCATGTGGAAAGGACGAGCCGACCCCAACGGCCGATAAGAGGAACTCATTCCTATAGAAAGGCCAACCCTGACTGGTCAACAAAAGAAGATTTCATTCCTAAGGAAAGGACGAGCCGACCCCTATGGTCGGCAAACTATGAGGAAAGAAGGTCCAACCCGATATGGTCGAAAAAAGAAGACCTCATTCGTGAGGAAAGAAAGGTCAACCCAAATTGGTCAGCAAAGAATTTAATCCACGAGAAAGGACGAGCCGACCCCAATGGTCGACAGAGGAACTCATTCGTGAGGAAAGAAAGCCCAACCCTAGCTGGTCGATAAAAGAAGATTTAATTCTTAAGGAACAAGCTGACCAATGGTCGGCAAAAGAACACCTTAATCGTGAGGAAAGAAAGGCTGACCCCTAACTAATCAGCAAAAGAAGATTTCATCCATAAGGAAAGGACGAGTAGATCCATAGTAGATAAAAGAAGACCTCATCTGTAACGAAAGAAGGGCCAACCCGACATGGTGGACAAAAGAACTCATTTGTGAGGAAAGAAAGGCCGAACCGAACTGGTCGATAAAAGATCTCATCTGGGAGGAAAGGACGAGCTAACCGAACTAGACGACAAGAGAAGACTTCACTCGTGAAAAAAGAAACCCTAACCCAAACTGGTCGGCAAAAGAAGATTCCATCTGTGAGGAAAGAATGGCCAACCCAACATGGTGGGCAAGAGAACTCATTCCTGACGAAAGAAAGGCCGGCCCGATCTGGTTGGCAAAAGAAGATTTCATCTGCAAGAAAAGGACAAGCCAACCAAAGAAGACTTCATCTGTGAAGAAAGGAAGGGTCGACCCCAATGGTCAGCAAGAGAAGACCTCACCCGGGAGGAAACAAAGACCGACCCACGTGGGCGACAAGAGAAGACCTCATCTTTGAGGAAAGAAGGGTCATTCTAAGGCACCAAAGACCTTACTCCATAAGTCGCGCAAGTCCGACCTTCAACTTGGACCCTCAAGAACTTACGCACCAAGGCACGCAAGTCTGACTACGGCTCGGCAACACGTAAGACCATACACTCTAACACTTGCAAGTACAGGCGGTAGTCGAAGGGTCAATCGTGACCTATTTCTGAAGACCTGAACAAGGTAGTCGGCGTGATGATCACCCCATCCGTAACAATGAGGCTGAGCCAAGCATAATGGATGGGCAAAGGTGAGAATCACTGTCCAGAACGGGATGATCATCCCACCGAAAGAGAAAGTAAATAAGGAAGGAACCAACTTATAGGCCCGATGGTGTTCACCAACATCGAAGACCCTAGCCACCTCACACCAAATACTCGTATTCAACAGAAAGATAAATGAATATGGAGTCCGAGCCGAGAAAGAATTAGACATCTTTCATGAGATTTCTAGTTGAAAGTATTAATAAGGTTAGAAGTTCGTTTATGATGACGGAAAGTCCTCGAGACCAAAGGGCAAAGCCGACCCGATATGGTTGGCAAGAGAAGACCCCAATTGTGAGTAAGGAAAGGCCGACCCGAATTGGTCCGAAAAAGAATATTTCATTAACAAGGAAAGGACAAGCTAAACCCAATGGTCGGAAAACTATGAGGAAAGAAGGGCCGATCTGACATGGTCGACAAAAGACCTTATTCATGAGGAAAGAAAGGTCGACCCAAATTGGTTAGCAAAAGATCTTATCCACGAGGAAAGGACGAGACAACCCGACATGCTCGACAAAAGAACTCATTTGTGAGGAAAGAAAGGCTGACCCGAATTAGTCAATAAAAGATCTCATCCGGGAGGAAAGGACGAGCCAACCGAACTGGACGACAAGAGAAGACTTCATTCGTGAAAAAAGAATCCCCGACCCAAACTGGTCGGCAAAAGAAGATTCCATCTGTGAGGAAAGAATGGCTGACCAAGTCAGAGGAAAGAATGGTTGACCCGACATGGTCGGCAAGAGATCTCATTCTTGATGAAAGAAAGGCCGGCCTGAACTGGTTAGAAAAATAAGATTTCATCCACAAGGAAAGGACAAGCCAACCAAAGAAGACCTCATCCGTGAAGAAAGGAAGGGTCGACCCCAATGGTCAGCAAGAAAAGACCTCAACCGTGAGTAAACATAGATCGACCCACTTGGTCAGCAAAAGAAGACCTCATCTTTGAGGAAAGAAGGGTCATTCTACGGCACCAAAGACCTTACGCTCTAAGGTGCACAAGTCTGAGCTTCGGCCCAGCACCTCAAGACCTTACGCTCTAAGGCACGCAAGCCCGAGCTTTAACTTGGACCCTCAAGACCTTGCGCACCAAGGCACGCAAGTCTGGCTACGACACGGCACCTCGAAAGACCTTGCGCTCTAATGCTTGCAAGTCCAGGCTTTAACCCAGAACCGAAAGATCTTATGTTCTAAGGCGCACAAGTCCAAGCCACAGATACTGACCTCAAGCCATGGAACTAGCCGCAATAGTAGTTGAAGAGTCAACCGTGGCCTACTCCTGAAGACCTGAACAGGGTGGTCGGCGTGATGATCACTCCATCCATAATAATGACGCCAAGCCAAGCATAATGGATGGGAAAATGTGATAATCAGAGTCTAAAATGGGATAATCATCCCATTGAAAGAGAAAGTAAAGAAGGAACCAACTTATAGGCTTGGCGGTGCTCACCATCATCGAAGTATCTAGCCACCTCACACCGGATACTCGTATTTAATGGAAAGATAAATGAATATGGAGTCCGAGCCGAGCAAGGCTTAGAAGAGATTTTCGTGAGATTTCCAGTTTAAAGTATTAATAAGGTTAGAAGTTCGTTCATTACGAGGATGGAAAATCCTTGAGACCAAGGGGCCGATCATAAAGACCTCATGAGCCGACCCCAATGGTCGGTAAACTATGAGGAAAGAAGGGTCGATCCGACATGGTCGACAAAAGACCTCATTCATAAGGAAAGAAAGGTCGACCCAAATTGGTCAGTAAAGGATCCCATCCACGAGGAAAGGACGAGCCGACCCCAATGGCCTACAAGAGGAACTCATTCCTGAGGAAAGAAGGGTCGACCCTACCTGGTCGGCAAAAGAAGATTTCATTCACAAGAATGAGCCGACCCCAATGGTCGGCAAACTATGAGGAAAGAAGGGCCGATCCGATATAGTCGACAAAAGAAGACCTCATTCATGAGGAAAGAATGGTCGACCCTAATTGGTCAGTAAAAAATCTAATTCATGAGGAAAGGATGAGCCGACCCCAATGGTCGACAGAGGAACTCATTCGTGAGGAAAGAAAGGTTGGCCCTAACTGGTTGAGAAAAGAAGATTTCATTCACAAGGAAAGGACGAGGCGACCGCAATAGTCGGCAAAAGAACACCTTATCCATGAGGAAAGAAAGGCCGACCCGAACTGATTGGCAAAAGAAGATTTCATCCACAAGGAAATAAGATCCAACCCTACATGGTCGACAAGAGAACTCATTTGTGAGGAAAGAAAGGTCGACCCAAACTAGTCGATAAAAGATTTCATCTACGAGGAAAGGACGAGCCGACCGAACTGGACGGCAAGAGAAGTCTTCACTCGTGAAAAAAGAAACCCCAACTTGAACTAGTCGGCAAAAGAAGATTTCATCTGTGAGGAAAGAATGGCTTATCCGACATGGTAGTCAAGAGAAGACCTCATTCGTAACGAAAAAAAGGCCAACCCGAATTGGTCGCAAAAGAAGTTTTTATCCTCAAGGAAAGGACGAGCCGACCAAAAGAAGACCACATCCGTGAAGAAAGGAGGGGTCAACCCCAATGATCGGCAAGAGAAAACCGCATCTGTGAGGAAACAAAGACCGGCCCACTTGGTCGGCAAGGCAAGACCTCATCTTTGAGGAAAGAAGGGTTGTTCTAAGGCACCAAAGACTTTACACTCCAAGGCGCGCAAGTCTGAGCTTTGGCCCGGCACCTCGAGACCTTACACTCTAAGGCCCGTAAGCCCGAGCTTCAACTTAGACCCTCAAGACCATACCGCTAAGGCACGCAAGTCCAGCTTTTGCTTGGCACCTTGAAAGACCTTATGGTCTAACGCTTGCAAGTCCGGGCTTCGGCCCAGAACCTAAAGACCTTATGTTCTAAGCCGCACAACTCTGAGCCATAGATCGGCTCTTCAAGACCTTACGGCTGAAGGAGCACAAGTCTGAGCCTCAACTCAACACCTCAAGACTTTACGATCTACGGTGCATAAGACTGAGTCTTAGCTCTCCATTAAAGACCAAAGGTTCTAAAGGAGCACAAAAACCGAGCCTCAGCTTGAACAAAGACCTTACGTTTAAAGCATATAAAACCAAACCTCAACTAGACATAATGACCTCACGTTCTAAGGCAAGAAAGACAGAGGCAACAGGTCCTTGACGGTCAGCACTCAAAATTCTGACCCCGAAGGCCAGTACACAAAGACAATTGAAAAAAAAAGACAATGTAACTAAATAGGGCAAAAACAAAAAAAATTCAAAGAAGGGTCAAGATGATTGGTAATAAGGAAAAATATCCACATTTTGTACCGTAGCACCCATAGCCATGTCCTAGACTTAAGAACCAACCTTGAAAAAAAATAACCCATCACAGATTTAAACAGTACTACAAAAGAGTATGTCTTACTATAAATACTAGTGAATTAGAATTAATGATGTGGAAGAAAAAAGGGGGGGGGGAGAACTCATTTTTTCAATTATGTACCTACTTTTTTAAACACCAAGAAATATTTTTAGAAGACGTACAAACACAATAACGTAAAACATAATTTGAAGCAATGATAAAGCAAATAATAAAGGTAAAAAAACCTTAACTCGTATACATGTGCCACATCATGAGTTCTTTGCAGCATCAGAACAGCATCTTATATTTTTCTTTATTCCATCGACATTCCTAAAGCAACAATAATTCAAAAACTTCACCAGTAAGAATACCAGAGTATAATATCAAAATAAATTCCACAAAATAATTGTACTTAATAAGGTAATACACATCAAAGCAAAATAAGGAAGAAACCCCCTCTTTCAAACTCGGAAACACATTCTACGATAGTCCAACCATAGATATTCAAGATTCCACACTCAACCTGCAAAGGAAACAAATTCTATGGTTCAATTCAAACTTTAAGATCACTATATCAATAGAAATTCAAACTAAACCTAAAATTAATACAATATGTACAAACAATGATGAGTTTGATGTCCTTAAGAATCTCTAAGACTCTGCTAGTCCTTATTAACCATGCAGTCCTCAATCCCGTGTCTTGCCTTATAATTCTATGCGCATCACTATGCAAACATTACGTATAGAAAACCAAACAATTAGCCCTTTTATAAAACAAAACAGTGAAATCTTGCATCAAAAAAATGAAGCAACAAAGGATTTTCCGTGTGGCCTCACCCATAACCATGTCCTGGACTCACAATTAATCATGTTGAAACCAATATTCGACTAAAAATTGATTTAAAGACCACTAGAAAGAAGCATGCTTATACTCAATACCAAGGAGCAAAATAAAGTAGATAATAAAAATCAAACATTATTCTAGTATATACCCCCTTTCTTCCATTCTAAATACTAGCACACACATCTCCGTAGAAGAAGAAAGCACAATAACATCAAAAATCATAATTCAAACAAAAATAAATGGAAAAATGTGGAAACTCAATAAATGTTCTCGAGTAGACCCCCCTCAGCTCGACTCATTAACTATGCACTCCTATATTTTGTGGCATACAATATCCTTCTATGCGCTGCAAACACCGTGCACAATAAATCAAATAATTCGGTGGCTAATCCAACCACACAATAACATGTATTACAATGACAAAGTAACTAAATATAGAAAAAAAATAAAAAACCAAAGCTGGGTCAAGATGAATAATACTAAGGAAAAGTACCCACATTTTGTACAGCTTCACCCATAACCATGTCCTCGACTCACAACAAACCTTGAAAACAATAACCAATCGCAGATTCAAACAGTACTACAAAAAATTGTCTTACTATTAGACTAATGAATGAGAATTAAGTAGACAAAAGAAAAAAGGGGGGGGGGACAAATTTTTTCAATTATGTACCTACTTTTTTACACCAAAAAATATTTGTAGAAGACGTACAAACACAGTAACGTAAAACATAATTTGAATAAATGATAAATCAAATAATAAATGTAAAAAAACCTCAGCTCGTATACATGTGCCACATGACGAACACCTAATCTGCAAAAACAATAAAGTTACAAAATAAAATTGGATAGTAGAAGAGATGGGCAAACAGGGAAAAAACAAGCAAAAGGAGAAGGGAAACTCAATATTTGCAGCATCAGTCAGCAGCCACTGATATTTATCTTTATTCCATCGACATTCCTAAAGCAACAATAATTCAAATACTTCACCAATAAGAATACCACAGTATAATATCAAAATAAATTCCACAAAATAATTCTACTTAATAAAGTAATATAAATCAAAGCAAAGTAAGGAAGAAACCCCCTCTTTCAAACTCTGGAAACACATCTTAGGATAGTCCAATCTAAGATATTCAAGATTCCACATTCAACCTGAAGAACAAGCAAATTCTATGGTTCAATTCAAACTTTCAGATCACTATATCGATAGAAATCCAAACTAAA
>NC_056560.1:22575157-22597752 GCF_013358625.1 Macadamia integrifolia | reverse complement strand
GTACGCAGTCTTATCCCCGCTTCATAGAGAGGCTCTTTCCCAACTCTAATTGAGACCACTAGGTTGCAATGGAGCAACCTTACCATTTGCCAAGGCCCACCCTCTAGAAGCCTACAAAGTGTGTCACTTCTAAATGGATGAGTGACCTGTCAGATATATTCTATACAATACCCCACGAATCCAAGTGTGAAATCTAGAGATTTTACAATTGGCAATCTTCCCCAAAGAAGTGAGTTATTTGCTTGGCAAATGGTTGGAGCTTACATATGGAACAGAATGCTTTATGGCTTTTGGTCATTCAATCTTGGACACTCAAACAGCTCGTAGAGCCAAACAACAAACTCGGCCTTATCCCAGCTTAATGGGATTGGCTACAAGGATACATGCAAACAAGTAGGAAAAAGTGAGGTCCAAACAGAAAAGGAGAAAAGGAGAAATGAAGAAAAGAAGAAAAGAAGAAATGAAAGAAAGATGAAAGAGGCACATCCCAACAAGTCAGGAGAAACTCAACTAAATGGACTCAGCTACATAGATCCTTATCCTCTAATAGGCTCTATCCGATGTCATACTTGGGACACGACCTAGACTATGCATGTCATATCTCACAACTTCTCCTATGGTCACATTTTAAGCCGACCCCTAGATCTTTTAGCTCTTTCAATCGTAATTAGATCCTCCTCTTTATTGGGGCATCCTCAGGCCTCCGTTGCACATGACCATACCACATTCAACGAATTTATTGGACCTTGTCATTAATAGGGGCAACTCCCAAATCAGCTTTAATACTTTCGTTCCTTACTTTATTCTTCCTAGTTTCTGCACATCCTTCGTAACATCGTCATCTCTGCTACACATATCTTCTCTATATAACACTTCTTTACTGCCCAACATTCCGCCTCATACATCATAGTCGGTCATACAACAATCCTATGGAACGTCCATTTAGGCTTTAAAGGAATATGTCGATCACACAGAACTCCGGTTGTACCTCTTCACTTCATCCATCCCACTATTAGATGAGTTTTCTTCTAATGCTTCAATCGATTAGGTAAAATGGGAGTAATCAGATCTCTAGACGATTTTTGGTGGAGTGAGTCTGATGTAGATAAGTCACTTGGGCTTATGTTATTGCAAATAAGCATTAGGTTGTGTTATGTATGTGTTGGGCCTTTGATCCCATGGGTTTTCTTTTAAATGGGCCACTTTAATGAGCCTAAAATATTGGTAAAAGGTAGGAAGACGGGATTTAATTCATTAGTTTAATTAGTTGTTATGTAATTCAATAAAGGCCTATTAGGCCATTGGTTGGTTATAAAGTCTTATATGGACTATTAGTTAGTCAGTCCTACTCCGTGTTGGAGTCATAAAGTCAAGTCCTAGTCCTATTTTGAATTCCTAGTTGTAGTAGGAGTGTCTAGTCCTCTTTGGAAACTAGCTCCTAGTCATATTATGATTGTAAATTTTCCCTCTATAAATGGAGAACCATATGTACTGTTATTGAACAGAATTGAATGAAAGAAAGTTTGCAACTAATTGCTTGGAGCAGCTGAGATAGTTGTGGGTGAGAAGCCCATGCTGAGATAGCCACCTCCTCTCCCATGTTATCTTATTTCCTTTTATTTTCTGCATTCCAGTTCTGCCGTTATTTTTTGTTCACTGTTATTGCATTCCACAGCCAAACAAATCAGACCAGATCAGCCTTAAAGAGAGTAAGAATCGACCAGCAACAGAATCCCCCTGAAAGACCTATCGGCCAGATCAAGAAGTCCTGTATCAGCCTCTATCAAATTCAAGAATCCTCCCAAGATGAAGTCAGTTCTGTCCAGTAGTGTCATGGTTTGTTCTACAACATCAGAGGCTCATTTGATCTACACTTGAGAGTCATCCGAAGCAAGCTGCTACTGTTCTTGAAATTCTTTATTCATCATCTCTCTCCAGAAGTCTGAAATCAAGAAACTGCCTATCTCCTACACCTGCCTACAGAATCCAACCAAGTTTGGAGGTTTTGTTCCTACCTCTAAGATCTACAATCGACCCTGGTTTCAGTCTCATCTGGAACCTACAGAGCTAACTGCAGGTAACCTCCAATACCCTAAGCCGCAGGGTTTTATCCCATAGGTTTTGTTTTTTTGGGTATAAATTTTGGGATCTATTTTGTTGGCTCTTGTGTGCCTTGTCAAGGCCTTGTTCTATAACCTCATTAATTATAACTTCACCCATGGGGGTTGTTAAGTTTTGTGGTCATAAATCTCCACCCTGCGAGGTGCTCTTTTAATTATATTGTTTGGGGTATAATCTGTGGGGGTTAGTATCTTGTAAAGGATTTCAAGATTCTGAATTTTGGAGACTCCATGATGGCCACCAGGGTTTTTTCTCATTTTAGGGTTGCGAGGACAAAAGAATCAAGATCGCAAATTGAGATGGTAACTGTGCCCCAAATCTTTCTTTGTGGTTCTGTGTAAGTTAACTACTCCAAAAATGAAAAGTGGGAACAATCAGAGCTGCCCTTTTCCCTTGAAGGCTTTTTGGAATGTCCAAGCCCCACTAAGTGCATGTTCTGGAGGTGGTAAAGATTCCACATGCACCACACCATCATTTTTGGTTGAATCTACCACCTAGAAGCTGGCTTCCAAAAGCCCATAAGCAGAAGCCCAATAAGCACCCCCCCACCAAACATCGTAAGCAAAAAAATCAAAATCAAAAATCAAAAATCAAAAATCAAAAATAAAAGAGAGAGAGAGAGAGAAACCCAACACACTGGGGTGTGAGATAACCCACAAGAACGCGCTAACTTGTGATCTGCTGCAGAATGATAGCTAGTATGTAATGTAGGACTAGATTGAACACCCAACTAGACCCAAAACTACAGGAAGTTCAGATTACTTACCTGATATGCTGGTATTCTGAACAGTAACAGATGCTTGAAAATAAAATTTGGAAAGAAGAAAGATAAAACTTAAAGGAACCTCTTGGGTTTCACACCGCAAAGAGTCAATTGGATTAAACACCAATTCCTTCAGCCTTGATCAAACACAAAACAACTCTTCATGAAGAAGACAATAGCAACAGCCATTATTTTTTTATCAAAATCATCTAGGCTTTTAGAAGCCTCCTCTTCTTTATTTATAATGTTAATGGAGGAGGGAATTACAAAATAGAAGGTTTCTTAAAAGGAAACCAAATATTCTCCTAATACAATAGTTACTAAAAACTGAAATTATAAACTAACTGAGATTATAAACTAATTGAAAAAGGAAACTAACTACTAATGACTTGACTCAATTAATAACTTGACTCCTAAAGAAACAAATATAACTCAAATCAAGCCCAACTAAAAAGGAAACTAATGAAAATGGAAACTAACTAGTAATCCCGTATTCAATCTTAGACCCCCCCTTTTACACCCATAAAAGTGGTCTATTACACTCAAAACACATAGGATCAAAGGCCCAACATGTATGGAACCCAACCCTAAGCTTATTCCTAATAAAACAAGCCTATTTTGGTAATTAATCTGCATCAACTCTCCCCATCTTAAAAAAATCCGTCCTCGAATTTTGCAGTGATAAGGAGGAAACAACATGTGCGTAGCAACTTTAACCATTCCCAAACAAAATTCTGATTGCTTGTAGATTTTTTGAAGGTAGTCTTCAAGGTGTGGAGCTTTCTCTTCAAAGAACCATGATGGCATAACAAAATCTATATGCTCAACCTCTGAATCAATACCAACTGTGAATGTCGTGTGCATAGAGTCGTCAATGTTGGTAACCTTCTCATCAAGTATTGGAACAAACGCTTCCTTTTCATCATGAATCTCAAAGACTTGTTGTGGAATACTTTCAATCACTACCTCATCTTCCACATCTTTAGTCTTGTCTATTATGCTCTCTTCAATGTAGAATCCTTCACTGGAGTCTTCTTCCATGGTTTCAGTCTTGTCTATTATGCTCTCTTCAATGTAGAACTCTTCAGGTGAATCTTCTATCTCTTGACCTTCTGTCTTTGAAGCTTCAAGAACCAATTCTTCAATGTGAACCTTGACTTCAAGTTTTTTTTGTTTGAATAGAGGTATCTTCACTTCACATAAAGGAGTTGTGGTTCTTGGGGGTATTGAAGTGTTAGGTTTAGTGCCTGGAAAATTCTTCTTGACCTCCCTAGCTTGGTAACCAAACCTTCTACTTGGCTATGCCAAAAGTTCCTCTGCTCGAAGAGCCTTGTCAAAGCAATCTCTCACTGTATACACATCAGCAACACCAATTCCCCTATTAATTTCAACTCGTAATCCCAATCGAAACTAAAAAAGTAATTGCCTCTCATTCTTCCTAATGCATGTGTGAGAATAAAGTGCATCAAACTTATTCATATACTCCACCACAGTCATATTTCCCTGACGAACAGAGTTCAGCTGGTCTTGTATACGAGCTCTGAAATTACGTGGCAAGTAGTTATCAGATAGTTCTTGCTTCGTTTCTTCCCATATAGTAGGTTCTCTACCACGGTCCTCCAGTTCATACTCATAGGTTCTCCACCAATCACGGGCAGCCTCAACTAGCTTGGCACGAGCTAGTTTCATCTTCCGTTCCTCAGGAAAATCATAATAATCAAAATAATCATCCAGAGCACCTACCCAATCATAGAACAATTGGGGGTCATGTCTCCCATCAAACTCCTTCAGATCGAGCTTGACCTTCTGTGAATCTCTAGAATACCCCTGTTGCACGGGACGCTCAGTCTGAAAATATCCTCTTACATGCTCTTCAATAGTAGGTTGTGCTATCGGAACCCTCTGTGGTGCTCTCAGATTAGGGTTTGCTCTCCTGTTAATCAACTGAGCAACTACATTCAATGGGGTTTCTACTTCGGGTGTTGTACGTGAATCGCCAGTAGGGTGTTGTGGTGTGGTCTCTTCATTCAACAACCTGGCATCCAATTCAGCCTTCAATTCAGTCCGTAAGGCTTGCTGTTCAGCCTTCATCTCAGTCCTCATAGTCTGTAGCATCTCCATAAGAGAAGCTAGGGTGGGGGTGTTGTTCCCAGCCATGCTATGATACCACTTAATGTAGGACTAGATTGAACACCCAACTAGACCCAAAACTGCAGGAAGTTCAGATTACTTACCTGATATGCTGGTATTCTAAACAGTAACAGATGCTTGAAAATAAAATTTGGAAAGAAGAAAGATAAAACTTGAAGGAACCTCTTGGGTTTCGCACCGCAAAGAGTCAATTGGATCAAACACCAATTCCTTCAGCCTTGATCAAACACAAGACAACTCTTCATGAAGAAGACAATAGCAACAGTCATTATTTTCTTATCAAAATCATCTAGGCTTTTAGAAACCTCCTCTTCTTTATTTATAATGTTAATGGAGGAGGGAATTACAAAATAGAAGGTTCCTTAAAAGGAAACCAAATATTCTCCTAATACAATAGTTACTAAAAACTGAAATTATAAACTAACTGAGATTATAAACTAATTGAAAAAGGAAACTAACTACTAATGACTTGACTCAATTAATAACTTGACTCCTAAATAAACAAATATAACTCAAATCAAACCCAACTAAAAAGGAAACTAATGAAAATGGAAACTAATTAGTAATCCCGTATTCAATCTTAGACCCCCCTTTTAGACCCATAAAAGTGGTTTATTACACTCAAAACACATGGGATCAAAGGCCCAACATGTATGGAACCCAACCCTAAGCTTATTCCTAATAAAACAAGCCTATTTTGGTAATTAATCTGCATCAGTATGGTTCCTTCTTCCTCATGTATCTCTTATGTATAGAGGATGAGAATCCATCAACAATCTTTTTTCCTCTATCACCCCTTAGCTTTTAGATTCTGGCTCCAACTTCTGCAGGTCTTCAAACAGAAAGTGACTTTTACTGGGATGTAGTTATTTGTTAAGCTAGTTTGGTTCTGGCATCTTACCATTTTGTGAAGAAGGTAATTTTCATTGGAAGGCAGTCCTTATTGCCATTATGTGGTGTACTAGGGAAGAGCATCATAAGAGATTGATTCAGGACTTGTGTTCAGATGCTCAGCCGGTTATTGACAAGATTACCATTAATGCAGCTTGTTGGGCAGATATGGCGATGTCTTTTACAAATATTCCCACTGTTGTTATTCAGGGATTGGGGTCATTTAATTTTATCAATTTCACATCAGACAAGGGTTGTTCAGATTTGAAGTCGTCCTCCCACTGAAGGGTTTGTCAACATGAACTGATGGTTGCTCTCCAGGTAACCAGAACCATCAGGAATACAGGGTTCTGTCAGTCATATGACAGTGAGGTGGTCCTTATTTTGGTCTATAGGAGGAGACTCAACAAGAGCTGAATTCTTATCCGTTAAGTTTGGCTTTGACTCATTCTCATAAGAGGTTATCATCGCATCCAAATTGAATGGTCTTTTAGTAATGGGTGGGTGATGCAGGATCTTAGAGATTTTCACATACTGTAAGGCAGATCTCTTTCCTAGCTTTCATATTGGATTGCTCATTTAAACGGACACCTCCGTCAGAAAATGGATGGCTGAGAGTAGAACGAATCCCAAAATACACCTAGCCGAAGAAAGGGGGAAAAATTCATTGTCAAGGTTAGCTGTGTGGAATATGAGGAATTTTCTGCACTTATCACACAGATTAGGAACGAAAGGTGAAGAAAGCTCATCTCAAGGAACAAAGCAGTCAGTCCAAGGATATCTTGGCAGCATTCCGAGTAAATCCTCATAGGACAAATCCTGAATACACCCACTCCCCCCCCCCCCAAAAAAAAAAAAAAGAAGAGCAGAATTCATTGTCACAATTTCTCTCACAATATAGTGTACAGCTACACCTAAGAACCGGGAGTTAAGAAAAGGTGTTGAGAGTACCTGCCAATAGAAACGGAGCCAGTTCTCATCTATGGACCAATTGGAACTATCAATTTCTTTCCACTTCTGTGACAGCATATGAGCCAAATCAATCTCTCCATATTCAAGTACCATGTAAATGTATCCATCATCCTTGATTCTGCCATCTTTTGTATTCATTGAACCACTCATGACTTCCTCAAGCAATATTTTATCTGTCACCTAAGAAGAAAAATGTATATTAGATAGTCTGATAAAAAATGTCAAAAATGCTAATGGATTCCTAATTGTGAACTTAAATAATTTATATGACATGAATAAAGGATTCATCACAGAGGATCCTTCATTAAGTTTTTGGGGTTGTGTTAGTGTCAAAAGTCACAGCCATTGCAAATTTTACTGATTGTCATAGAGGGATCACAACATCCATTTCTCAAGGATCTTCTATGTAGGCTTTGTGTGCTCCAAACCACCTCCACCTTCTCAACTCTACTGGACATTTTAATTTGATGCCCTTAAAAAAATGGCTATGTGTGTGTGTGTGTGTGTGTGTTTTTTTTGGTGCATGTGTGCATATGCGCACACACGAGAGAGAGAGAGAGAGAGAGAGGAGGGAAAGAAGTAAATGAATTGGCATTAAGAGGAAACACAATCACAAATTCTTAGGCTTGCTACATTAAGACACATCTCATATCCATGTTGGACAGCTGTAAACAAGTCCATGTCCGTATGTAAAGAAACTGATAGACCTGATTTGCTGATTGAGAGAGAGAGAGGTATTGAATCCCCTGTCTGCCCTTGGATAAAAACAGGACAGACTCTGCTAGAAGCCACATCCCCAACGGCCCAACCTCCACCCCCTCGCCCTGCCACGGAACTCCAAAAATAGTTGCTGTCGAACAGCTTAGAAGGGATTTTTTTTTTGGTAGTAAGAGATTTCTTATTAGTTCTGTAACTTCTGTTTGTGTGAGTGAATTTTATGAAACAATAGTGGAAAGCCCATCTTGATACCATCTCTTTTATGGATTGTGCCCTGGCCTTTTCACTATAGAAATATCGATTTCCCCATTTTACTTTAACTGGTACTGAGTTCATAAAAAATATGCCACGCTTCTCTCCAAATCACTTTTATGTGATTTCATGGTCATACAATTAAAAGTCATATTAGCGCTTTTGTCAAAATTAGCAGTAAATATTATATAAATGTAGCATAGAAAAGCATTAGACTATGAACATGATTAACAAGAGATAAATAAAGATATTCACATCACAGAAATACAATGTATGTGATTAAACAGTTTGGTACCTCATAGTCAATAAGCTGAATGACGTTATTTTTTCCCTTTAGCTTGTTTAGATACCCAATCTCCTGGCAAAACCCACATGCAGTGGCATAATCACGACCCTTAAGCCTGATCTTCTTAAGGGCATAGATTGTACAATCGGCTGAAATGACTTTGTAGACCTCACTACTTCCTCCACTCCCAATCTTGCCAAGCTTTTGGTAGAGTTTCCCATTAACTCTAAAGAACAAATCAGCATTGTTATTCTTTTTACGAACTGATGCCCCTTTTCCAGTTGAAGCCTTTTCTGGTTTTCCTGATTTGGAAGGTTCCAATTTCACATCCGAATATGTGTTTCTTGACGATGGAGCCTGACAAGTTACATCAGGACCATTAACTGGAAATTCCTTCCCTTCCTTTGGTTTATCATCAAACTGAGAACCTTTCCCATGGTCAACTTGTGCATTATGTGGCTGCTCGCATTCCTTCACGTTACAGTCTTGCTGAACCTTTAAAATGCCATGATCATTAACTCTCAATGCAGCATCGAAAGCAAAGGCAGATGATTGATTTGGAATATCTTTCTGGTCTATTACCATCTCACTGTTGTATTGAAATGTAGAACATGGCTTCACGGCATCACCTTGAGCTGTAGGTTGAGGATTTCCCTTGAGCTCTTCTAAAGGTTCTTTGTCCATACGGGAACTACTATCTTGAAGACAAGAGGTGTAGGTTTTTGAAGTCAGCATTGGTGCAGATAATGAATGGACTGATGTTGTGGTTGCACACGTTGAAACCACAAGCGAGGATTGAGTCATGGGGTGGGCAATGTCTTTTCCGATAAATGTCATTGATTGATGTCGCTGGTCCTGGTACAAAGCACTTCTTTTTGCAAGCAATGAAGAGATTCCACCATCTGATCTCAAGCTGATGCCCAAAACTTCTGGTTGCTGAGATTCTCGTTGCTTCAAGTTGTGATCATTAGCAGTAGATATCTCCACCCGATTGCTCCCAATCCATTCCATTTCTAACAATGCAAGAAAATTCAAATGAGATTACAAGTTGTCCCCTTCAGAGGCCATTCGTTCATCAGCCCTTGCATATACAAAACTATGGGGTACAAGACATGCCACAGAAAAAGCTGCTTAAGATAATCATTTCAATTGAAAAGTATCTGTTACCAAATCCAACTTCCAAGAAGAGGTTACTCACTGTGGGGATCCACATTGCTGCCCAAAGAAATTTGACCTTTATTTGGAACATCAACCGCTGGGAGGTGTTGAGATTCTAGACACGAAGAAGAAACTCCATCATCATTTCGGCCATCCAGATCAAGTTTTGTATTTTCTCCCTTCACACCAAATGGCTCTAAGTTTTGGTCATGAGTTTGTGCGCCTGTTGCCGAATTGGAAGGAGGAGTAATTGATGAATCATCAGGAACTTCTCCAGCAACAGCAATCGCATTTTCCCTCCCAGCAATCAAATCATGCGTTGCATTAGCCTGTCTCGATAACACGGCGTCTTCAGACTTCTCACTGCCCTTCTCCGATTCTCTCTGGGATACCAGTACACGTCTTGGTCGGAGACTTTCAGATTGCACTGTACCTGGAAATCCACACACAGAACCCTATATTTCATAATTTTTTAACAAGTTACGAACTAGAAGAAATTAAGCCCTAGAATTGAGAAATTCAAAAGAGGAGAAGAGTTACCAAGAGGCCTGTGACGCTTGAGAGCGGCTTGTACATGCCGAACAAAATCTGGGGTTAAAGATGATGAGGATGACGATGAAGAGGATGTCGTCGATGATGAGGATGAAGAGAAGGCACGAGAGAGACGCGAGAAGCTTTGGGAAGTTGCAGGTGGGGGTGGAAGGTTATCCTCCCTTTCCATGGCCGTATCTAGACAGCATCTCGGAACTGAAGAATGAAGGGAGGAAAGTTTGAAGCAGATGAGAAAGAAAACAAAGAAAGATGAAAAAGATTCGGAGTTTCAGACAGAGAAGTCTAGGGCTTTGATTCATGAGGAGGGTTTGAGCTGATTTGGTGGGTGATGGAATCAACAGCGCCGGAGTACATCGGAGAGGGAGAGGGAGATGACGTTGGAGGAATGGGGGAAAAGAACAGAGCTTTGAAGTTTGAACGGCACATTCGCGCCGTTTGCCTTTTAATTTTGGAGTTGTGAGTCAGGGCTTCAAAATCGGAAATCGGTCGGAACCAATTCTTATTCCTGCCAAGATTTTCCAGACTCGGTGGGTTTTCAAATAAAATGGCCGATTCTAGGGTCCAGTGGGACTGATTCCGGCCGACTCCAGCCATTTCCGAGCCAATCCGAATTCCATCACCGATTCCTGTTTTTAAAACCCAGCTTGCGACAGAATTGCACACAGAGGATTCTTACCTGCCAACCACTAATCTGGAGTCTCTTAAAACTGACACAATAGATTAAGATTATGATAAAATCATACCTAATATGCCATGGATGTAAAGGATGGTGATTTCACGATCTTAATATGAAGATATATGTGTTCTACCGATGAAAAGTAGTCCTTTTTTTTCCCTTAAGGTTGGTGAATCAGTTTCAAAGACTTCTTTATGGAACAAAGTTGAAAATAATTCACCTAAAAATGATTTTTTAAAATCCTTTTGAATTTTTTTTTTTTCATTATTCCTAGTAAACAACCCAATGGAACTTTTACTCACACAATCTAGAGCAAGAGGGAGAAACTCGATAAATACAAACTCACACACCCATGTGACAAGAGTCAATCAACTGACTTCCCAACGCCTGCTCTAGGCATTGGATTAACAAATAGAAAGATAATGATTTTAATGCTATAGCATACATATAATACTAAAAAGGGAAGTAGTTTCCCATCTAGAAGCATAGTCTATGGCGAACGCTTCCTATGTCTATCTCTCTCCTCTCCAAGATAAGGTGCAGCAATATCTTTTTCATGGAGAGAAGATAGACATATGGGTGCCTATTTACACATAACCAAAAGCCCCTTGTTTGTATGCGCCAATGCATTGTCTTTAAGCCTATTTACACATCACCTACTTCTCTGGAAAAAAAGTCTTGTTGTAACTACATTGTAAAAGTTAAGCCCCATAAATTATGGAAGCATGTACAATAGCAAATCCATCCTGCTAGGGAGTCTACTCAGCGCCACTGACACTACAGGATCAAAATTTGCTCTTCAAAAATCCCCAAATTTCTTGCCCACCAACATCCCCAGAACAAAGCAGCAAGAATTTCCTCCTATATAAAAAAACAATTTATTGTCTCAAACTTCCTGTTGATACATGAGCTTCAATTACAGATGTAGGTGCAGGCCAATCCTTGCCAAAAACTGCAATTTTTCATACCACATTGTGTGATGGATGGCCAACACCCCCTCCGCCCAGCACCCACACATCACACAACTGTTCAGTCCATTCCACCAGGGAAACTTCATTTTGCCGCCTGGAAATGTGTACTCACATTTTTGGTGCCATCCACTTTTCAAATGTCCAACCTAAATACCCATTAACCACCATTGAGCAGATATACTTCTTTTACCTTGCAAAGAAATATAAGCTCATGTTTGGGACCTGGCTGACCCTTCACGAAGTCAACATCCTCAAATAAACATTCTCTACCTATACATGCCTTCAATACGAAAGAAATCATTTTCGGAGTCCTGTAAAAGGGTACAGTTAATGTAGTTGTTCTGACCTCATCACAGCCTTCAAACTGGATCAAGTCCAGAAATGCATACTGAGTGTACTCACCCACAGCCATTTGCAACCAAAACCTGTCCTCCCTATCAATATTATACAAAGAAATCTGGAATGTGACACCCACTGGAAGACCTGAAATGAAGGTAAGAGGGTGTTCAGAGTCATTATGAGGGACATCCACTTCTGCCTTTATGTGCTTGAGGCTTCCGTGTATCTCAACCTGCTTAAGGGAGAAGAACTCAAGTGACCTCTTAAGTAGGAATGGATCAGAAGAAGATTCATTATTGAAAGTGCCAGCTTGAGAAAATGATTTCTGTACTTCTTTAACAAACTCAGAAGGTTCAGTGGATCCTTCCCTACAAAGAAGCTCCACACGCGAAATTGTTCCCTTCATTCTCTTAAATGCAGTCTGATGACAGAATATTTCAACCTGGGACAATCTCATTGCAAAACTGAATAGCACCAGCTCTAAGACATGCAATTCTTCCTTTGTAGTCGATCCTGAGAACCTGTACCTCAATTCTCTAAGACTTGCATCCAGTTTTTCCAATAAAAGATTCAACCTCTCCATTCTACAAAACTGGAGCTTTTTGGATAGAAGAAGATGCTTGCATGCCTTTGCCAGCAGTTTGATTACCCGAATATAGTTAGACATAAAGGCCAACATTCTGATAGATTCAGGTGAGTCCATGGCAATTGTTATTAGCTCTTCCTTGCATCCCCTGCATGTAAGAGAATCAGATAGTGTAGCATGTCACGAAATTAGAGCAAGCCTTGTATACAGCTTCAATCACTGGACTACTCAAGACATGGTGTGCAGGCCAAGGATTTGAAGATAAATCATGATAACCCACTCTAGTATACCATTACTAACAATCACATTCATTAAGTTGATGGTGAGAAAATCAAAACAAGCCCTAGTTTCGATGTTCAAGATTATTAGTTCTTTGAAATAACATGATCTTCAGCAGGTGAGGGGACACCATTTCCACCACCATAACCCAATCCACTCTCTTATTTGTTTATTTATTTCTTAGGGGGAGGGGCTGAGGGGAAGGAGAGGAGAGAGGAAATGTTGCCACCAGTGAACAGGCACTACATATGCAGCACCCAATTGTGTACATACAGCATAAAGTCATCAAAAGGGGTAAATTTTCTGGCAAGGTTATGTCACAGTAGGTAAACATAACCCCACCCTCCCTCTCTCAAGGTGATCTCCATGTACACCATATTTAGAGAACAAAGCCTACGGATAGTCTGAAAAGAGCCAAGTGGTTACTAGCATAGTTTGATATTTCGTTATCATTTCGGCGAAATGATACCAGCCCTAGTTTAAAAACATAAGTCAATCAATATCGGTCGAAATTTTGTCCCATTCGTGAGCTTTCGCACGTTTCGACACATGAAGAGAAAAAAATCCTAGCACTCTCGAATTTTTTTGCCAAATCACCTCAATTTCTTAATGGAACAAGATGTTGGGGACCAAAACGTATCTAAAACGACGATTTTCTTGATTTGAGCAAGATTTGTGCAAGGTTCCACGTTGAAGGTATATAGATTTGTGCAAGATTTCATCAGGCATACCAAGACATAGCTCTTCTTTGTGATGGTGAGGAACGGTTTCGCCAACGGCAGAACTCTGTGGTACTGACGAAGAGTCGGAGGAACAATTGTAATGAAACTTTAAATGGTGGTTCTTCATTCCTAATACATATTTGAGTTGTTTTAATTGAATTTTGTGCGTTTCTAGTACGAAATGGTGTGTAGAATAGGCTATATTAAAGAAAGTATGCAGCAGGGTACAATCTACAGCCATACACTAGCAACCTAGGTCCAAAACCAAATTATCTTCTTCTTTTTTCTTTTTTTTTAAACAATATAAGGGGGTGTTTGGTTCGATTATTCTGTTGGTACATGTTTTGATTCTGGATGTAACTCATTTGAAGGAGTTTCTTTGGAACAATTTCCTTGTTAGAATAACTGTTTGTTTACCCTGAGTCTGTTGATTCTGAGTGAAAAACTATTTGGTTACCCTGATTATGTCAGTTGATTCTGAATGAAAAACTGTTTGGCTACCCTAACTCTGTCTGTTGATTCTTCCTGGATAACTGTTTGGTTTCCTGTGAGTCTATGAACTATGTTCTTTTAGAATTAAAAAAACAAAAAAAAAAGGTTTCTACTAATGGACTTCTTTATCTACACTTTTGAACTATTTTAGAAATGGAAAAAAAAAATGTATAACATGGTTTCCAATGATGGACTTCTTTATCTACCATTTTAAAATATTATAGAGATGATCATTTTAAAAGTTTTTATCAATAATTTGAAACCGATTAGAAGGAATAATGGTTTATAAAGAGCCATTATGTGGTTTAACAAAATTATATACCCCTAAATATCAATTTTTCATGGTAAGTGTAATTGAATTTTATAAGTGTGTTTTCTTATCTAACAAAGAAAAAGTTCATAAGTGATTTTTTAATTTAATAAATTTAAAAACTCATCTCCTTAAATAGCTTTAACTCATTTAGTTGAACAGCTAATACGTTCTTTTTTCTTTTCTTTTTTTATATAGGTAAGCATGGATAGAACCAAATTCTCATTTCATTGGTAATGAGCAACTATATAGTTCTTCAGAAATTCAAACACATACTATCTTATCCACTCAAATATATAAAAATTACAACTAGTATAGCTATTACAATATGACCCATCACACTCAGAGTATTCTTCATACTACGGATCTCTTCAGTAAGATTTTTCAACTCTTTCTTCATATACTCCATTTGTACATTCCTTTCATCTACAATTGCCACAATAAACCCATTTGGCGCACCCACGGGTTCACACCAAGAGAAGAAGCAACAACCTCCTTTCGGAAAATCCGGGCAACAGTAATATAACTTGTACATGTTGCTGACAGAATAAAAAATTCTAACAGCTGTCATTTTTTGACAGCCACATCTTAAGTTCCTTTACATTAATGGAACTTGAGAATTGTTGGCTTCATTAGCACTACTTGATGACATACTTTAACTTCAGAATAAATAATAAAATCATATATTATTACATCTCAATTTGATTGGTTTCAGCAGCTAGCTCTCTCTCTCTCTCAAAAATATACAAGATTAGGGAAAGGGGGTTGTGGTTTGACAGGATATTAGAGAGAGTTATATTAGATGCATCAATACCAATAAAGAAACTAGAAACAATAACAAAGAAAAAACAATCATTACAGTATAGAACCTAAATTTTTTTTTTTTTTGTTATGTTATTGTTTCTAGTTTCTTTGTTGGTATTGATGCATCTAATATAACTCTCTCTAATATCCTACCAAACCATAACCCCTTTTCCCTAATCTTATATATTTTTTAGAGAGAGAAAGCAAACTAGCTACTAAAACCAATCAAATTGAGATGTAATAGTATATATCTTATTGTTTATTTTGCAGTTAAAGTATGTCATCAAGCAGTGCTAGTGAAGTCAACAGCTCTCAAGTTCCATTAATGTATAAGAACTTAAGATGTGGCTGTCAAAAAAGGGCAGCTGTTAGAATTTCTAATTATGTCCGCAACATGAACAAGTTATATTACTGTGGCTTCTTCTCTTGGTGTGAACCCGTGGGTGCACCAAATGGGTTTATTGTTGCCAGAGATGCTATTCCAACAATTATAGATGAAAGGAATGTACAAATGAAGCAGATAAAGGAAGAGTTGAAAAATCTTACTGAAGAGATCTGTAGTATGAAGAATATCCTGAGTGTGATAGGTCATATTGTAATAGCTATACTATTTATAATTTTTAAATATTTGAGTAGATAAGATAGTATGTGTTTGCATTTCTGAAGAACTATATGGTTGCTTATTATCAATGAAATGAGAATTTGGTTCTATCCATGCTTACCTATTTAAAAAAAAAATTTAATGTATCATTTGTTTAACCTAATGAGTTAAAGCTATTTAAAGAGATGAGTTTTTAATTTAGTTCTTATGAACTATTTCTTCGTTAGATAAGAAAACACATTTCTGAAATTCAATTACATTTACCATGAAAAATTGATATTTAGGGATATATAATTCTGTCAAACCACATAATGGTTCTTGATAAACCATTATTCCTTCTAATAGGTTTCAAATTATTGATAAAATATTTTAAAATGATCATCTCCATAATAGTTTAAAATGGTAGATAAAGAAGTCCATCAGTGGAAACCATGTTATACATTTTTTTTTTATCTCTGAAATAGTTCAAAAGCGTAGATAAAGAAGTCCATTAGTGAAAACTTATTTTTATTATTATTCTATTTTTATTTTTTTAATTCTAAAAGAACATAGTTCAGAGACTCACAGGAAACCAAACAGTTATCCAAGAAAAATCAACAGACAGAGTTAGGGTAACCAAACAGTTTTCCACTCAAAATCAATTGACAAACTCAGGGTAAACAAACAGTTATTCTAACAAGGAAATTGTTCCAAAAAAACTCCTTCAAATGAGTTACATCCATAATCAAAACATGTACCAACAAAACAATCGAACCAAACACCCCCTAAAGGTTTTTGTAGATGGAACTAATGAATGCTTCTAAGGAAATCAAACAATAAATCAAAGAAATGTAAGAGATGAATGAGAAACACAGTCTGATTAATACTTCAATGTCTTTAGTACTTCACCAGTGCATCCTGCATGTATCAGTGGCCAGCTTTCTGCAATTGTTTTTAGAATCACTTTCACGGCATCTGTTGATTCCTCATGTATGGTGATCCGCTTGAGTTGATGTTTTTCAAATGAAGTTGCCACACACCCTGAGTTCCAGATAAACTGAATTTCAGCACATCCATCGAAAACTTGACATAGAGGCATCCTGTAAAAACTAATTCGCATAATTATTCTAACTTTTGAATACCTTCTTTGACCCCGGGCACTGTGAACTCATCCTCTCTAAAGCTCAATTCTTTAGCAGCAAAATTAAAGGATCGACTGCAATGAGATAAGTAACCAAAAAGAGCTTCCTGATCTATTTCATCACCCAAAATGCGAGATATCCTCCCGATCAAAGGAATTGCATAACGAAATATTCTTGGAGGCATAGTGCCAATATGCCGTTCATGTGAAAGTGGTACTGAGATGGCTAACACAAACAATGCAGTCACTCTTGTTGTATCAAAACTAAAATCCCCTTCACAGGAAGGTTCCATCTGAAGCAAAGAAGAAAGATAATAGATAAAAACAGTCATTCTCGGTTTGATATGGCCCAAAGTTCCTGTATATATCAACCAAAATGAGTCTATCAATGATTCTAAAATGAGTTTATCAATGATTCTATCTCCCTCAAGTGGTGTCAGATGGCATGTTCCTACAAGTTTCAATAATGCTTCACTAGTATAAGACCATGACTATTCATTGTGGAAATGCATCTTGTGCCAAAATAATTGTTTTGTATTTAAAATTCCAAGTCTTACCACTTTATAATGTTTAGAATTCAGTCTAGACATTAATTATGCTGCTTAGATCACTAATCTAATTAATAAAATGCTGCTATTTTCACCAACTGGGAAACATATTGCTTCTTGAGTAGACCCACTATGTGAGGATACCAGTTCACCCAGCTGCCACTCTCCCCTCGCTTTTTATTATTCCCCCCACCCCCAAAAAAAACCCCCTTCTTGGGGTGGGGGTGTGAGGTGGAGTGGGAGGGGTTGCTAGGGCTTCTCATTCCCCCTACAAACCAAAAGAGAGATAAATTTGAGGGAGAAAGGGATCATCAACCATCAAAGTATGAAAGGTTTTCACATGCGTAAGTCTAGAATCCAAGGGTGCATCGCATGAGCACTCACCAGCAGACTTTGAGT
The DNA here is from genome assembly GCF_013358625.1 of Macadamia integrifolia. Taxonomy (NCBI): domain Eukaryota; kingdom Viridiplantae; phylum Streptophyta; class Magnoliopsida; order Proteales; family Proteaceae; genus Macadamia; species Macadamia integrifolia. The sequence continues at coordinate 22,580,042 of NC_056560.1, read as the reverse complement.
GGAGTTGGCAAGCCATTTGAGCAAACATGAGAGTTGATTTAAAACTGTGAAGGAAAAAAAATAACAGGACAAGAAACATGTGGGGTGGGGGGTGGGGGGTGGGGGGGGGGAAATGTTATACAGGGCCATATTAAAGGGGCGTTCCTACAATCCGACCAATTCCAAGAGGGGGCTGATTTCAAAAGTTAATGTACCAATTTCTGAGACAACGCAATCTAGAGAAAAGAATGCTTCTCCATGAAATTGCTCCAGCTACCCACACCCTTTTTTCTCCAATAAATAAGTATAGGGGGGAGTGGGAAGGGATTTGATCTCTAGCCTGAAAGTACCACAACCCACATCCTTTATAATGTAAGGATGGATTGGACAACCAAACCAGACCCAAAACTGTAGGAACTTTTAAACCAAATAACAACAAAAATCCACCAAGTAAACCAACAACAGTATACTAACAAATCAGGACATCAGGTTCTAGAACCTTGCAGTCAATCCCAATAGCTTCAGGAAACTTCAACAGTAGAATATTAAATAGCATATGATAATCTCAAGTTACTATTAGAAGATTCAGTCCATTTAGGAACAAGGGCAGCAACCAACTTCATCACAGATTAGGTAAAACCAGAATCGATTCCACAAAACAGCAACACAGGGAACTCAGAACTCAGAATTGCAGAAATCAGTTATCACCAGCTGTAGGACTAAACAGTATCAGAAACTAGGGTATTAAATAGGCCATACATAGCAGCAATACCACAGCAACAAAACCATCAAACCAGAACTCAATTCTGGGCAGAAATACAATTGGCCAGGATCAGAAAAATCACCCGACCAGATAAACCCCTAGTCTGATGGGCGTGAAATTTGGATCGAACCACCTTCAGGAAGGAACTAGCCTTCAATCAAAGTTTGGTGGCCATCGGATGGTCAGAACTTGAAGAACAGCTAGGCCGACAGGGAGAAAACAGAGAAGACCAACCCAGAAATCTACAGAGAAGTTTGATCACTTACCTGAACTGCTGGAGAAGAGATCCAATAAGAAAACCAGATAAGAAAAGACCCACCCGGACTTCTCGTCGCAGAGTGTCGATCGGATCACACACCAATCCCTAACCCTTGATAAAACACAAAGGTATAGCCATGGAGAAAACCCAGAGGCAACAGCATGAAGCTTTTCTTTTTTTAATTGTCAAAATCGTGGCTCATAAAAGAGCCATATCATTTATTTATAATGATGAGGAGGGTTTACAAGTAATAGTAATTCAGAGTTACTAAATCTGAGTTACTAAAAATTGATTACAAGCAATTACTAAAAACTGGAAATTAGAATATAATGAAAATAGAAACTAGTCTAGACAGAAATTAAAAACTAACAATGACTTGAAATTAGAAACTAATTTAGGACTTCAAAATAGAAACTAAATAACTAATTAGTAACCCCATCAATAGCCTAAACCGTGGGCTGTCTTGGACCAGATCTGGGTCGACCCAGTCAGCCACTTGGGTCGACCTTGGTCTTGGTTTTCCTTGTATAAACCCCTTGTTGGAACTGCATCACTTTACCAGCAAACCATGAGTGTTCCAGTTACCTAAAAGTGATTGTAAGACTCAAATTAATAGACAATTTCAGTGATCCACATCTATTATGGATTTGAAGCTTTGTGGAAGTGGCAGAAGAGGACACCATAAATTGTACTTCGGCGTTGAAGAGAGTTCTTGGCATGGTTTTACAGATAAGTGGTAAATCAATCAGATTGTCCAATGCAAATCAGTACCTGTCAGGAACCATCCAAGTCCAACCTATTAGTGTATCAGTTACTGTGTAAATCAGGCTCATTGGATCTTCAGATTGCTCAGTTCAAATCAGTGTCTAAGAGGAACTATCCAATCTACTATGCAGTGTATCAGCAGAGCCACAATGTCTATCGGTTTTTTTTTTTTTTCCTCCACAGGCTGGCTGTTACTACCCTCCCTCTCCCTCTCTCTTGAATTTCCACATTTCTGTATTACATCTCTATGGGTCTACAAGACCAAACAGAGGCCATCCAGATCAGCAAAAGGTCAGTGCACCTTAAGTCTGACTAGGAGTTTAAACCCAAGCTCAATATATTAATGTGCTTTAGGTTTTCAAGCTTAAGGCCAGGCCAATTAGGTTTACCTCAGTCTAAGTCCATATGTACCCCTAAATCTAGGCCAAACTTTGTACAGTCTGAAGAAGTCTGTTTCTTTTCTATCAATTAAAAAAAATGTTCCATAGGGGCACGCTTGGTCCATCGGTAAGGTACAAATGTTACGACATGGTGGTCAAGTGGTTGAAACAGCCTCCCAACATTCTTGGGGTAAGGCTGCTTAGTTCTCGCCCCCGGACCTCGCACATGTGGGAGCCTCGTACACCGGGTATGCCCACTTTGGTGATATCTCGAAGAGGTAGGGAGGAGAATTATCAAATGGTAATAATGTGGGAAAATCCTCTGCAGAAGTTTATAAAAGACATACAGGACAAGGGTTTTTTAATCAATATACAAAAACTATTACCACACACATAGACCAAAATACCCTGTGCAGAATATATGCCATTTCCTGATTGGTACCTGTACAAAATCTCAACCAAAGTTTTGTTCCTGATAATAAACATAATTACACAATTGATGGGGAGCTTAAGATTCAAGAGAGGAGACTACAACCTCATGAGCAACATCCTTCAAAAAGCTGACTGCGAAGTTTCCATGACTTCTACCAGTATTAAATAAAACAGAGTAGACATCATCCTCATCCTGAAAAAGAAAGAGGGTGGGGGGGAAGAAATTATGACGGACTGGTACGTGAGTAGAAACAATTATTTACTTACTACTTGGCAAACGTTAATTGATCAGGGAAAATAAAAAGCAGGCATATGAACCGTTTGTCTGTACCACAGTATAACTTCCTCTATTTTTTGCCATATTTTTTACAACTCTTAAAAATATGTACCAAACTCCATATTTTTCAAAGATTTGGGATGATTCACAAATTTTATACTGTAGTCGTATTATTCACCGAATTTTTCTATATTTTCCAAATGATTATGTATTTTTTTACCATACTTTTCCGTATTTGGCCTATATTGCACAATTTAAGAATTGAAATAAATTATACTCGTATTCTACATATATGCCAAAGTTTTCCGTGTATTTTTCAATGAGCACACCAAATTATACATGAAAATATCCCATGCTGTATTTATCTGTACTGAAATTTGCAATGGCCACAACAAAGATATGAAAAAAGAAATAAGACAAGCTAAAGAACAGAGTAAAAGCATTACTTTTTCTATATCTTCTAAATGATTATGCATGTTTTTGCCATATTTTTCCGTATTTATTCTATATTTCACAATTTAAGAATTGAAATAAATTATACTCGTATTCTACATATATGCCAAAGTTTTCCGTGTATTTTTCAATGAGCACACCAAATTATGCATGAAAATATCCCATGCTGTATTTATCTGTACTGAAATCTGCAATAGCCACAACAAAGATATGAAAAAAGAAATAAGACAAGCTAAAGAACAGAGAGTGAAAGCATTAGCCAAGATGGTAACAAGCAAGGAGAGATGGAACAAAATAAGCAATAGATCATCACACCTGTGGGTATTTTTCCAAATTGGTTAAAAGACCACAAATTAAGGATGCAAACATCTCTGGAACAGGTAACTTCATTAGCTGAAAGATCTTTCTAACTTGATATCTAATTAAGGAACTGGTATCCATCAGACAATCAATAAACTGCAAATACCAAAGAAGTAAAAATCCAGAATCAGTAAAGAAAAGCCAACTCTTTCAAGGAAAAAAGATGTCAAAGATAAAGGATATTTTGATTAGCACAACAGGACATTGGCCATGACCAGAGAATACCATATGTATATGTGTTTCTTGCACCCGCAGATTATCAGACTTTGCCATAAGGTGCATTGTTTCCAAAGCTTGCAACCTAACAACAGTTGAATCATCGTTGAGCATGTCCATAAGCAAAGTCAAGGCATCATTGGCAAATTGGCCAGAGAAGACAGTAAGCATTCCCAAAGAATTGCAGGCCGAGCTCCGCACCTTCAACACATCCACAATGGAGAAGTGACTAAAAGAGACGCATGATAAATTGCGATCCAACCATGGTTTTAAGTATCTCCGATACCGATACGATACCCTCCGATACGTATCTTAAATTTAGCCGACCGATACGATACATGAAATTTTTAAAATCCTTTCGTATCGATATATATCCTACAATACATACCGATATGCATCAATACACCACCAATACACATCGATACGATACGATATGCCTCGATACGACTATGAAAATTATAAAATTGAGGTAAAATATATGTTTCGGTATGTATTGGTACGTATCGGTGAGTATCGGTATGTATCGATCGATACGTATCGGTATATATTGGCACGTATCGGTGAGTATCGATATATATCGATACGTATCGGTGAGAATCGATACGTATCGGTGAGTATCGATATATATCGGTACGTATCGGTGAGTATCGATACGTATCGGTGAGTATCAGTCATATAATGGCCAAGATGGGTAATTTTTCAGAAAACACACGATTTTTTGAAGGGTTTTTGTTCCAAAGTTGCTGTTAGCCATATTTCTCTCTAACTAAAGTGGAAATCAAGGTTGGGAACAAGGATTTTACATTTATGGGACAACTACAAACCTTGAATTCTTAGTACGATACCCTCAATTTAGTGTTTATGCATAATACATGTTATCAATAGTTTTTTTTAACAAATTCTTTATGCAAAAGTGTTTAAAAAAATGTTTCCTATCCATTTATGTGTGTATCTTTAGCGTATCTTAGTGTATCTCCGATACGATACGATACTCTCCGATA
>NC_056560.1:22564337-22575137 GCF_013358625.1 Macadamia integrifolia | reverse complement strand
AAACAATCATTACAGTATAGAACCTAAATTGTTTTTTTTTTTTTTTTTTTTTTTTTACTTTTTTTTTTTTAATTATATTTTGAGAAAATTACATGATTATCCACTTTTGAGTTTCCCTTTACAAAATTACCCACAAAAAGTTTTGATTAACAAAAATACCCAAAATTATGTTTGAGTTTACAAAACTACCAACCCAAAGTTTCAGTTAACAAAAATACCCAAAATCAGGTTTGGGTTTACAAAACTACCCAAAATAGTGATTCTTCATCTTCCACATATAATGTGTATTTTTTTATTACTAAAACTTTGAGTGAGTAGTTTTGTAAACCCAAACTCAATTTTGGATTCTTTTATCAACTTAAACTTTAAGTGAATAATTTTGTAAAGAAAAACTTAATTTTGAGTATTTTTGTTAATTGAAACTTTTGATGGGTAATTTTATAAAAAGAAACCAAAAGTGGGGAACCATGTAATTTACCCTTTTTGTTTATACCATAGATAGCCTAAAATGACAACGAGCTACTCGTTTCGTGTCAGAGAGTTTTTGGTTGGAGAGTCTAGAGTCTGGACTCTGGAGTCTTCTCCCGTCTCAGGCTCTTCCCGCCCCCTCCCCTTTCTTTCATTAATTCATCCTTATGGCTACCCTCACAGACTTTTGTCCTTTCACAAGCCGCCATACAGTCCTTAATTCATCCTCAACGGTAACGTCTCTCGACTGTCGTACCTTTTTCTCAAGCTTTCATTTATCTCCTCTCACGCAGAAGTTCTTCAAAAATCATACAATCGACTACAGACGTTCAATATTTCGATGCTTGGTAGCAAAGGAATCCACCATTTATCCTCGGAAGGCTGATGGTGACAAATCCAATGGTTATTCTGTGGACTGTGTCGTTCATGGTTTTAAGTATCTCCGATACCGATACGATACCCTCCGATACGTATCTTAAATTTAGCCGACCGATACGATACACATCGATACGATACATGAAATTTTTAAAATCCTTTCGTATCGATATATATCCTACAATACATACTGATATGCATCAATACACCACCAATACACATCGATACGATACGATATGCCTCGATACGACTATGAAAATTATAAAATTGAGGTAAAATGTACGTTTCGGTATGTATTGGTACATATCGGTGAGTATCGGTATGTATTGGCACGTATCGGTGAGTATCGATATATATATATATATATATCGGTACGTATCGGTGAGTATCAATATATATCGGTGAGTATCGGTATGTATCGATCGGTACGTATTGGTCATATAATGGCCAAGATGGGTAATTTTTCAGAAAAACACGATTTTTTGAAGGGTTTTTGTTTCAAAGTTGCTGTCAGCCATATTTCTCTCTAACTAAAGTGGAAATCAAAGTTGGGAATAAGGATTTTACATTTATGGGACAATTACAAACTTTGAATTCTTAGTACGATACCCTTAATTTAGTGTTTATGCATAATACATGTTATCAATAGCTTTTTTTAACAAACTCTTTATGCAAAAGTGTTTAAAAAAATGTTTCCTATCCATTTATGTGTATATCTTTAGCGTATCTCCGATACGATACGATACTCTCCGATACGTATCTTAATTTTAGCCGACCGATACGGTGATCGATACCGATACTTTAATCCTTGGATCCAACTTAACACAAAAGAAACCGACTCCGAAGAAGAAAACAAAAGAACCCAGTCATATGGATTATCACCACCCTACACACCCACCAGTGACATGTCATAAATAGGTGCACAACATCCCTAGCCTCCCACATCAATACATTGGATCAAAATAACTCATACAACAGTTCACTAGACCATCTGTCTACAAACAGGTAGACTGAACTAAGAAGAGCATGATCATTTACTGGTTTTGATTTTGATTCTAGTTAAAAGCTTCATTTAAATAAATTTACAGGGAGAATAAAAAAAAAAAAAAAAAAAAACGGCGTACCCGGTGCACGAGGCTCCCGCATGTGCAAGGTCCAGGGGGAGAGAACTATGTAGACTTATCCCAAGAATGTCGAGAGACTGTTTCGACCGCTTGACTACCAGGTCGCGACATTCGTATCTAACCGTTGGACCAAGCGTGCCCCTTACAGGGAGATTTTAAAAAAAATAAATGATAATATTAATAATAATAAACACTAAGTTTAATATTGATAGTCCCATCTGATGATTTTTCCATTAGTACAGTAAAACAAAAAATAAAATGGAGGGAGTGATAAATTGAGGTCATTATTTGATTTGAAAACTCAATGGGAATATGACCAGATCTTGCAATATCTTTTTATAGAAATTGCAACCTATAAAAGTCTGTTCCCCTCACCTAGCACGTCCACCACAAGCACATCAAATACAAACTTTTCTAACAGTCGTCTGTAAGACAAACAGAGACCAGACATCCCTATCCCAAATACAATAGGAATTAAGTATAATTAGGATGGGGGTAAAATGAATACAGCCTACCAAAGTTACGAATTCATTTTGTTACCTTGTGGAATTCATCCTCAAGCCCATGTACAAATGCACCAGCAGCACCTGATACTGGTAGTTCATATTCTTTTGTGCTACACCGACCAACAATTTTCTTTTCTTTTGTCACTCGAAGGACTTTTTTAGATAGAGACTGTAGCAGTAAATCCTCAGATACAAGCTTCATTTTCCCAAGAGCAACAAAAGCTTCATTTCTGACCTCCATACTCATATCTCTTACCATTGAGCAAAGCTGCAAGCAAATATGACACAGCACATAATAATGCAATATATATAACACACTTAGGTCAATATAAATGTAATCTTGCAATTTATCGCTTTACCAGTTGGTTTAACATATGCAAGGCCCACCTTGACCACATACTAGATTTCACTGACAATATGCACAACACGTCTGGTGTTTAGAAGAAGAGAAAAAGAATATTCTAGTCTTGCAAATTGTGTAACCCGGAAATTTTTTTCTTTGACAAGTAACAATTTTATTAGGGAAAAAGAAAGCTAGCCGCTTGCGTGCATCCACACCTAGACACAGGCAGGCGCAAAAAGCCTCTGCTGTCCCCCGCCGCATCCGCTGAAGATGCCTCTATGCAGCCTACCATTGGTCTGCACACTGGTGCAATGGCTGCACAAGCGGGTAGCGTTCTCTTGCCCATTTTATTAACAGAAGAATGATAAAAAGCATTGTTGTCAAGGCGTCTACGCAACCCAAGGCGTTGGAGGGGGCCTGGACACAAGGCGCCCACTTAGTGACCATGGTGTTCCACGGCGCCTGGATGCTTATGCATCACCTAGGCAACGACACCTTGACAACTATGATAAAAGCACAATGAAGTGGAACAAACTCTCATGTCTTTGGCATGTCTAGGATTACAAAAAAAAAAAGGGAAGAAGAATGGTGGAGAGCCAGCCTTTCAAAGCACAAAGGGAATTCAAAGTATTGAAGCAACAGAGGCATAAATTCCTTAGCACATGAAATTCTCTACAACAAAACATTGTGAAACAATCATAGAAATAAATGATGCAGCAGATGGTGCATGCCCTTTTGTGGAAGCATTTAGGAACATTCTATACATTTACCATCAAATATAGTTCAGGAGTCGCACACCATGAGCTCTTCACTTGGGGCAAAGAAATGACCGTAAGGCCTTTTTTTAGCAGGCTTTTAATGGGGTGGGTATAAAGGGGTGGGATTTCCTAAGATTTATCCCATGGTTGATGTAAAATAGCACCATTTGGATGTCCAAGGCGGGATTTCCCATTAAAGTAAATCCCTGTCGAAAGATGTCGGGAGTGTGTCTTCTCCGCATGGTTCAAGAAGTCGGTAAAATCGACCGTATCCCCAAGGGCCGAAACGATGTCCTGTGGCTTTTAAAAGTCACAGGTTTCGACCACGTTTCGACGAAATTTCCCATGTTTCGATCGAAAAACGGGAAATGTCGACCAAACCAACTGGTTCGACTTGAACCAGGTCCTATATAAGTTAGTTTGAAAAGAAACTTAAGCCTTCTTTAGCAGAATTCGACCCTCTCTTCTTAGTTTTTTCTCCTAGAAGTGGGAAACTTGAGGAAACAGTGGAGATTTCCATTTTTTCCTAACAAAGTTGAATCTAAGGGTGGTTCTTGCTTCATCTACATAAAAAAGACACCTTGAACCAAAAAGGTAAGTCCCAACTATAGAAACACAACCCTAAAACGATGCAAAAGATAATAGAAAAACAAGAACAAGCAAATGCACACAGATTTACGAGGTTCAGCAAGATTGCCTAGATCCCCGGTGAGATGAGTTCCTGCTTCACTATCAATGGAGAATAGGGTTACAGCGTTCGTCCCTCACACCTCTCAGTATTGCTTGCATTACAGAGAAAGAAACCCTCGCTACAAATATATAGCGAAAAACCATAATCTGAAAAATAGACAATTGCCCTCACATAAAAAATTCGAGCGGGGGGGTTGCGCCCTCTTACACCCCCTGCTATGTAGGGGGGCCTCCTGCCCCCTTGCAACCCCCACGGCCCGCTAACCGACTAGTGGGATCGCCGTCCTGCCTGCCGAGCGCTTGACCAATGCTCTCTGGGTTAAACTGTGACGGAATACAAGACATCGTACACCAATACCAACTTCCCCAAAAATCACTTTTTTTATAAAGTATAATTATAAAGGGTAGAATTATGTAAATTTTTTATGTTACTTAGGAGGACCCGATCTACGCATTCACAGTGGCCGAATTTTTTTTTGCATGTTAATGCTTTTTTTCTGTTTTTGAAAATGCATTTACCTATAACATATTTCAGTCAACAAGTCAGCATAACGATTATCGAACCTTTGGTTCACCACACAAGTAAGGCTTTGTGTTTTTTTTATGAAACTAATGATGTGAATGTGTTAGAAATATTTAAAATAGGATGTACACAAAAAATAGACAAAAAACATTGTTTCGGGGTTGAAACCTAAGTTTCCACCATACCGGGAAAAATTCCCCGGTATCCTTGAAATTTCCCAGGTTTCGACCGAAATTTCGGTCTCTCCAGGGGTTGAAACCCAATACCGTGAACCTTGCTTCTCGGCCCCACCCCTCTTCAAAGTCCCACCGGTTTGGTAAGGACTCTTGAGGGAAAGGCACAGGAAAGTGCCAACAGTCTGATTCTCTTCTTCTTTTAGAGGCTACACAACGTTGAATCAAGCTCATCGTGTTCAACAATCGATAGGGAAGGAGATGATGAGAAGACAAAGGGTCAAAGCCTCCAACAGAGAGAACTGACACTTGTCAATTGTCATGGCAGCTGCTTCTGCATTTCTCCTGAACCTGAAGTGAGAATACTCACAATGAGATGTGCCTACACTGCGAAGATCACTTCTTATCAATTCACTCTATGGTTTTGTGCAAAGAATCTTATAGCATGATCGCATCCATGTTTTGTTCTTCAATTCTCCCAGATTTGTCTCGTCCTTGTGGCAGATTCATTAAGAAGATCATTCTTGATTCCCACGTGCTTAGGCTCTTGTGGCGTCCATGTTCATTGTCTTTTAAATCTCTACAACTTCAAAACTGTTCATTCATCCTCACCCAACACAGTTTTTGCTAAAGCCCTTATTTGGGTCTTTGGGAATCTCTCCTCCAACCCTCCTGACTATCCGGCCATCTGTCCACAGCCCACATGGAAGTGCTTCCAATGTGTTCAAATCACATGAGGCCAGTAAAACCCAGCATTTCTCAGGTGGAGAAATTCAGTTTGAGATTCAGGCGAGAAACCCATGAAAATGAAGAAATCTTGATCTTCAGGTCAGGAAACCCTAGGCTTGAACTTTCTGAGGCACATTGGGGTTTGATTTTCTTTATGGGAAACCTGCTATGTTTGTAGGGAAGGCAAATTAGTGTTTTTCACAACCCTTACTCAAAAAGTAGGAGCAAATCAGTGAGGTTAAATAGGCGGCACTTGGCTGTCCACCTTGAAAGAACTTTGATTCATCTTGGCCCTCATTTGAGATCACTCATCTTTCTCTAGTTTGTTTCTGAAACTTGATATTTAGAGCAATGGCAGTGAAACTTTCGAAGACCGAAAAGAAGACTGCATATGACCAGAAGCTATGCAAGCTTCTTAACCAATACAATCATACCTGTTCTGTTTCTTCTTTGGAGATTCGGGTCTGGGTCTTTCTTGACAGGAGACCAGCTCTATTCCCTCCACTCCACTCACTTTCTCTCATCTCCCTTATCTCACCCCCTGCCCACCGCTTTGCCCTGCCGTCTGTCTCCTAACTCACCCTCTGTTTCAAATTCCACACTCTCTCCCCTAATCGAATGCATATCAGCACTGGTTGGTCTCTCACCATCCCACCCAACCAAATGAGGTGGGTGGAATGCTACAGTAACTCCCCCATCCCCTTTACCATTCCAGTTGTTCAACCCACCAACATGTGAGACCCATGCATCAGACTATCCCACCCCATACTTCCCTCTAAACAAGTAGGGCCTAATAGAGTGAAATAACAGAACAGGTTTCTCTCAATGGTTCTTCATTGCTTTTTTTTCCCGCTTCCTTTCCCTTCACCCCCACCCCCTCTGATATTCAAAGCCCATGAAGTAACATCGACGTGTTTCCATAAACCATTACAATAAAAAAGAGACTTTACATGAAATGGTAAAGCACTCAATTTACCAAGTTTCAGAACATGGTCCATGGTTTTCAAGAAAAGATTACAAATAGAAATACTTAAGAATTTTCTTTAGGATTTAACAAGCAAGATGCATTCAGGATTCAAGAATCAAGGGATCATAAGGAATAGTTGAGGACGCATGATTCTACTGAAGGTGGATGCAATTGATCAGCAACTAAAGAGGGAAGATCTCAGAAACAGTAGCAGAGTCAATACTATGCAATTACATATTATTACATACTGATACTATGGGATCAAGAATCAATTAAGAGCACCAAAACATGTTGTCATTCTCAACTATGGGTGCTTTGTCAGATTAAAACAATAAGGACTTTGAGAAGATATCTCTGACACACTGTATCCATATCTAACTCTACATCAGATCACGTGATCCCATCTCAGCTAACAGATATAAGGCACTGCCTTCCTTCTCATACAAAGTCGAACCAACCGTTTCGAAATATATTAATGCAGCACTTTTTTTAAGTGTCAAGGAAGAGATTACTCAGCATGAATGAGGGAATAGCCCAGGTAATATAGCAACCGCCTTTTTCGACATAATTCAGCTCTGCATCTAGGCAAAGTTCTTCTAACAAAGCGAACAACAATTGTATGACCAAAGCACCCAGCCAGAACTAGGGGCGAAAGCAGCCAAGCAGAGAGAAGGAGCGGATGGATTAGTTCTGTCCCCTCTTTGGAACTGAAATCGATTCATGATGGCATCTCAGTGTGTGCTCTTATGTGTGGGCATAACCCAAAGAATTCTAATAATACTTGAAGAGTTGCTTGCATTAAAAACACTACTGGTTTCTACCTCCAATAAAAGCAAGAGACTCAGCTATGCAAGTAGTCACTTGTTCAAAATTTAAAAGTTGAAACTCACAATTCAAATAGACAAATAAGTTACTGCAAGGACACTATTGTCAAATGCAAACAGACAACAACAAAGAGGCATCAAAAGCAACTCTTGAAGTGTTTCGTATGGTTGAGTTATCTATATGAAATACCTGAATAAATACGATATCAAACCAATCTGTGCTATCCTCATCACTGCCAGGTGCAACTAAAATTTCCCCCAATTTACTGACCTGGAATCACAATGAAGAAATGTAAGAAACTTTTAGGCTAGAAATAGACAAGAGTTGTAGTCAAAGACATCCAGGCAACAAGGAACGTGAAGGATGTGTGCTCCAAAATTTATGAATCCCACCCTGAAGATCAGCTCAACATAACCAGGAAAAAGGGACCAACTTGAACACCATTACATCCTAATGCATTATGAGATGCATTTTGTGCCTTCCTACACCAGACCAAACCATGATATTTCACCTGTATTCTGTAATAATGGAAAGCAAGGCTACTGGTTCCGACATACTTGCAAATCAGCAATGTTACCATTATCCTGATCATGGATGGCACTCATAGCCTAATAAACAGAATATACTATAACTGAAGGAAGATTGAATTTCCACCTTACCATGTATCATTTATGAATGATCACAAATGTACTTTGACAGCTAGGGCTCAGGAAGAAAGTTGCAAAGTTGTCAATTGTTTCATATGTTGTCTGCTATGTGTTGCTTTTGGATTCAGGGAAATATGAAAATTTTCATCATTCAATCATACTAGTGGAACTCTTTATTAGATCCTTCACAATCCTTTGAATTTCATTGATGAGTTGACTATGAAGTCTTAACAGTACACAACAGAGAACAGAAAGCGACATGGTCATTATAATTCAAGACTTTGAGCAAATCAGCAAGTTGCCATAAAAATTTGACACAACCACAAAAATTTGAAACTTTAATCCAACCTGTTAATTGGCATAATATCAACAGAAAATAGGAAAACCATGTAAAATATCTCGTAAGGGGTGGAGGAAAAGAATAAGCTTACAAAAGCAATTAAGGAAAGGAAAAGGAAAAGAATTCAAACTTCTCTCTCACCACACGAACGGCAGCCGACCTAACGCATTCATATTCATCAAGAAAAAGCTCAACTGCACCGTCATAGCATTCAGCGATCAAGCCATGCCCCTCAACATCTGTGTACTTGCTTAGACTGGCTAATACACACAAAGCAGCTCTCCTCACAGATGGATACGGGTCCTTCATTAAGCCACCCAACAAAGTAACCAAGAAACGTGGATGAATGTGAAACCTGTCAACATTGACGAGAAACCACAACCTAACAGAAACAGAAGGACTGAAACAGAACGAGAGAGCGAAGTCCTCCCCAAGCTCCAATATGGTGGATAACAAGCTTTCATCTGATTCTGCAATTGTAAAAATCACAGAAAGGGCACGGGCAGTAAGTTTCGAAGCATTTTTTCCCACCACTGTGTAAGGACGGATGATCTTGGTTATAGAAAATGAGAGATGCTGGTGATGGAGGGCAATATCTGAGAGGAGCTTAGATATGTAAAGGAGCGGGAAGTGGTCACATTTGGGTTGCAGAGATTGAACTAAGGTTTCAAGAATATGAGAAATTGTTTCTTCTGATGTTGAGGGGTTAACGATGAGAGCCCTTGCAGAAGCTAGGGCTTGAAGATCGATGTCTCGCCTGTTTGTAGACTCGACAGTAGTGAGAGAGAGTTGTTGTTCACATCTGCGCCAGACTTGTCCATCTATCCCCATGGATGCATTATATAGCTAGCAGGCTGGGAAGATTAACAATAACCTGAGATAACCAAAATGGGGTGGGGGAAACAAAAAATTAGAAGCCATAATAAACAGAGAACAAATCATTATAAGGAGGGGAAAATTCCATGTAAAAGCACCCCATTCACAGAGATAAATCAAAGAGTTAACCCACGGCATTCACAGAGAACAATTTAAATACAGAGAAGAATCGCCGTTACTTGAAAGGGCGATCGCGTCCTCGCCTGAGAGGTGGTAGGCCTGAGAAGAAGGTCGCACCCCAGATCCGCTCGACTGAAAGGGAGTAGGAGTAAGAGAAATATAGCGGAGAAGTGATAAATAACCCACCTGAATAGCTCGGATATTGCCGGAGATTCAACCCTAGCAGCGGTTGCCTCGCTCACATCCAAGTTCCAACGACTAGTTGTGAGAAAAGGAAATGGAGTTTTGTTTTGTTAGGTTTTGGTTTATCTTTATTAGTTAAATGGCCGAAATACCCTAGCTTAGCGCCATTCCACCACGTGCTACTTAAAACAACTTCTGCAACGGGTGACAGTGACACATTATCAAGATTCTTAGTCGAGTCCGGAATCCGAATCAGGTACCCGTAAGAAAATGATTATCGAACGGTGTTTAATTTACATGTGGACTCAATTCAAAATAAAATTCAATTAAAACATAAGAGAGATTAGTGGAGTACAGGTGTGGATCAAACACTGTACGATAATCATTCTCGTACAAAGACTTGATCCGCACACTCTTCTTAGGTTGTGTTTGGCTTATCTGAGATAAGAAATAAGATTTTACAGAATTTTTATGATTTTCTTAAGAGATGAGCTTGATTTAACGGTAAAGTATAAATGTTGCGATTTGGTGGTCAAGCAGTCAAAACAATCTATTGACATTCTCGGGAAAAGACTACATGGTTATTGCCTTCCTTAGACCCCGCACACATGGGAGCCTTGTACACCAAATACACCCTTTATGATTTTCTTGCCCTTCATCATTCTTAGTATTTGCATACCTATTGTAGGATAAAAGATTTCATTTTTTCCAACTCATTTTGTTTGGGAGAGGGATCTATACTCTTGACTTTAAATCTCTCACCCCATTTTTAATTCTCTCACACCACTTACTTTCTCAAAGTGGGGAAGGTATGTGTTGTACATACTAACTCCATTCAAAAATCTCATTTACCGCTTTATGTAAGATTTCCTATTAGGTGGGCTAGCATAGTCAAAGATTTGTTTTCAAAATCGGTTTAGTGATGTTGACTAAAGATGGAGTAAGCAGAAAGAATCCAATACTATTGGTAAGTGATCTCTATGAAGATATTGGACTCTATTAGCACACCTTAATGGTATGAAATATTTATTACTATGTGTGGACCTAAGGTATTATTTCCTTAATGATGAGGAAACCCTAATTTTATTACATGGTTGGTCCCTATCTTCACCCCTATATATAGTTATCACTGACCCATTAAGTGAGGCTAACG
>NC_056560.1:22494739-22564317 GCF_013358625.1 Macadamia integrifolia | reverse complement strand
CAGTGAATCAGTCAATAGGTAAACCAAATTAGATTAAAAATCAAGTTAACACAAATGGATTTGTGATACGGAAGCTATGTCGAAAAGAGAGTATTGTATTACTTTGGGACGAATAAAGTATTATGTCAAATTGACTAAAAAAAAAAGAGAGGGGGGGCTTTAAGAAATTATTGTTTTGTGATGACTTCATAAGAGGTAATATTGTAAGGACAAAGCCTTGTCACCAATTTAACTAGAGTACAATGGTAAGAGTTGTATTAATAGATAAATTTTTTGAAAAAAAAAAAAAAAAGAGTTTGGTCGTGGGTGACGATATTCATTTTTTTTAAATCATTTAAAGTAATGGGTTAGGCCTTATTTATTTCATAAAAAAAAAATAAAAAAAGTTTATTGTTTCATTTAAACTATTATGGGTATGGGCTTAGACACATGAGCATGATCTACTAGTATATATATATATATATATATATATTTCAAATGGGATTTGTAAAGTGGGCTCTCTTACGTTTTAAAATCCCATTACGTTTAAATTGATGGTTCATACTAAAGTCTTAAAACAATCATCACTAAGGTATTGTCTTGATTCGAACCAGTTTTGATCCGATTCAAAATGAAATGGTTTATTGACTCTTATGATGGGTATTTATTGTGCCACTTGAGATGACGGAATACTGTCACACCTGAGATTACAAAATCTATAATCCCGTTATATTTTGTAGGATAAAATTTTGTCCTACTACAGTTGATAGATAAATATAATATTGTCTATGTATTGATTTATTTATATAGCATAAACTTGTTGTTTTGTGATTTTCTTGAACCAATCATGGTTATTTTGATGGGTTATTCAATACTATATTGTCTGTGACATCTTGTCTATAGTATATTTATGATAAAGGTAATTTTAATGGAAATGCATTGAAATAAATGAGTATTTTTGGTAATGAACAGTCTTCAAATAATGTTCAATGAAGTTTTTCATATTTAGATCAATTATATTGAAAGCCCCAATGTCATGTGAAAATAAAATACTATTGATCAACATAATGCCACTTTATCATGTACTTGGGATGTTGTGGATAATTACTTAATTGGTCAAACCAGTGGGAGAATGTAATTATATATTATGAAGTGTTGTTTATGGTTCGACCAGTGGATGTATGTTCAATATACTGGGTTGAATTTAAAACAAGAAAAATGAGACCTATATTTTGTGTTCCATAACTGTTTTGTAACAACTATAGTATTTTGTCTTTATTCTATAATGACTTCATAATTGTATTTCTGTTTATGCGTGTTTTTTGCATTGGTTTATTATTACTATGATATTGAAAAGTCATTTATGCATGACATAGGCAGAAAATTGATGGGATTTTATGTTTGCATGTCATATTTGGAACACTCTATGATGAATAAATACATTTGAGTTAAATTGGGTGTAAGGTTTTGCACATGTTTAGCTGCAAAACGCATTTCTATGGAACCATGAAAGGGTGATGTGGATTCCACCAAAGTAACGTATCTTATTCTTTCATGGTTTTCCCTAGGGTAGCATAGTAGGTGACATTTGCCTAAAGATGATGTCACCAAAGTTAAAGAAAATGACAGTAACCTAAGGATTCTAATCACAAAGGTAAGGGGATCTCAAAAATTATTATTATTTTTACAGTTAATACAAGAAAATAAGAGGATCAGTGTATTATTGTCTTAAATGATAAGGATACAGTTTTAGCTATAACTCTTGAGTGATATAGTCATTACAGTGAATGCACATGAATCTCACCAAGTTAAGCTTTCTTATTGGTGTGGTTTATTTAAATCGATTTTTGTGAAGATTCTTGTAGGTAGAGTTGGCATCTTAAAGATTAATATTAATGATGATACCTATACTCACATTTGAGATGTTATGACACAAGATCATCCTACGTTGTTTCTACATGTTGATGATTTATTAACTATTTCAACACAGTTTAAATGAAATCCAGTTTCGAGTCTAATAATTGTATAGACCATAAACAGTTTATACAAATGGAATCATAAATTGTTTAATTTTGATTTATTGAAATGACTTCTGAAATCTGTTTATACTGTTGACTATTTTGGTATTGTTTATTCAAGCCAACAGCTAGACCTAGTTCTAATATGAATTGATATTGATTATTATAAATGGTGCTTTTATTAGGTTATCTAGCCCTACTCTCTTATATTAGTGGGATAATTAATTATTATCCTATTGAAGGTGATAGATGTATCATACATGTTTTATTATGTATATTACACTTGTCGTTTATGAATTTTAAGTCAATCTGGGGTATTTTGATATTTTATTCGATGTTATATTTATCATCCGTGACATCAGGTTTCGTCGCGAGACACATAATCATGAGTTTTGACATCCATTTATGATTCAAAATATCACAAGTGTATTGTTTAAGTAATATTTATTCGAATTTATATGTCATGTTTGTACTTGTGATAAAGTTCAATTTCATTAAAAATTCATCGAGATAAAACAGATAGATTATATTTGAATGATTTAAATAAACTCATTGAAGTTTTAGTGACTTATTAGTATAAAGCCTATGAAGTTGTTTATACTTACTATGGATCTAAGCCAATATTACCTTTATTTATTAAAGACTTATTGTTGTTTTTAGCCTATAAGTTATTCGGTTCATATGGCCTTAAGTTATTCGGTTCATGTGCCCTATTAGCTAATTTTCTTTTAACTTGAAGAAATTATAGGGCTTTATTATGATTGACTTTAAAGTTTATGAGCTAATGTTTATATTATATATTAAAGTCATTTGGGTTGAAATTTCATACTTGTATACAACTTCGTATATCTAACGAATTATGGATAAAGTAACATATTTCATGTGTTTTTTGTTATCATGAATAAATGTTATGAACTTTTATATTTAGCATGTTGTCATTATAGAAAATGCTATATTTAGATTTTTATTTATTTATGGTAATGGCTGGAAGTATAAAACTATCATACTAAGAATGTACTCACTTTGATAACTGTTAAATTATGATGTGGAACTATTAATGTTTATAATGGGTTGCTTTTGTGGGCTTATATTGAACATTTTATTAATTAAATATTGAAATAGTTCATCTTATTGTTTACACCAAAAAAATCTAAACCCACGGGCATTTGGTAGCAATCAAAGTATATAGGTTTTTATAATTTCAATGATTACGCTTCCACTTAGTGGACTAGTTACTGAGATTGTGAAATTACTATTGACTATTCAGGATGGGTTGCAGTCAAAGAGACCATATGACGAATAATGTGCTATTGCCACCACATGTGAGTCTTCATTTGGTCGGTTTCGCTTGATAGTGTGAGGATGACATTTTGGGCTTCATAGCTTTGGAAGTTCTTGTCTTGCCACCACAGGTGACGAAATCTTCAAAGTAATGTTGTTTCAAGCGTCTCGCCTTGCATGTGAAAGACTTCACTACGTGTTGGGCTATCTTGTCACCACAGGTGTGACCCCGATGACATCGGATATTTTCCCAGTTTCTATTTTCCTACATTTATTGAAAACAATACTGGGATAAATCTGATTAATAACCCAATTAGTCAGATTTAATTATATTGTTGGGAAGTTTAATATGCCTTATGTTATTGCATATTGTATATTTTGGTAAATATGTATGATTATATTTGTCACCTTTGACTTATCAGTTATTTTCTCTTAAAAAAAAGTTTGAATGGTTCCAATTTTAAGGAATGAAACTAATCATTTAATATTCCTCTGGCTATTATGATAATAAATTTTAATCTTGAATTGATGAGCCTCCTAAGCCAGTGGTTGTTAATTATGTTAAAGCTAAGGTTCTTTATGAAAATTGGAGGAATCGAATATGTCTATCTAAAGATCAGTGGGAGTAAGCTCATGAATCATAAACTTCTGTAGAACTATATAATTACAAATTGTTGACTCTATATCTAAACCATTGAGGATGTTCTGTGACAATTCCGCTGTGGTTTGTTTCTCTCATAACCGTAAAAGTACTTCAGACTCTAAACACATTGAGATTAAATAATTTTTTGTCAGAGAGAAAGTTCAAGAGTCACAGATTACAATGGAACAGATTATTACAGAAAACATGATTGCAGATCATCTTACTAAGGGCTTGACTCCAAAAGTCTTTCAAGGGCATATCACTAATATGGGACTTGTTAGTTCTTTTGATGTATTTTATTAGTGGGAGTTTTGCTCAATATGTTCGCATTTGACTTTCAGTTTTAGTTTATACATATGATGCATTATTATTCTTATCAATAATATATATGCATTTTTATTATGGCCATTTGTTTATGTGTATACACTTATTTATTTACCTCATATAGAAAATTGAGGTTATATATGGTGTATTTACCTCATTCGGTATTTGAGGTTTCAGTAAATACACACACATCCAGTCTCTAACAAAGCCTCGTTTGATTGAGGTCTAGTGCTAGTGTTGAGGGACATCCGGACCCAATCCCAATGAGCTTCTTTGATTGAAGCTTGAGCATTTGGGAGACGCTTGTAGTTAATGAGACATTCGGTATCTGTCTCATAGGGCTCATTTGGTTTTCGAGCCAGGACCAATTTGAAAATAGACATGATGATCACTATTGCATGTTATTTATATACCACACTTTCATACTGTTCAGCCAAAGTCGGTGATGTTATGAGCACTTTGACGTGTGTGGTCTCATATCGCTTTAGATGTGATGATCAATACGGTTCGGTGTTTGTAATTCTCATTCGGACCAAGGCATTTGGTTTAAGATGCACTCCATTCGACACTGTTTTGTTTGTGGCCACATTCAGTTTATCTAAACCGGAGAGTCGTTTTAAATAAATTTTAAAATCTAAAACTTGTGACATATGCTGCCCAAGTGGGAGATTGTAAGATTTCCTATTAGGTGGGTTAGCATAGTCAAAGATTTATTTTTAAAATCGGTTTAGTGGTGTTGACTAAAGATGGAGTAAGCAGAAAGAATCCAATATTATTGGTAAGTGATCTCTATGGAGATATTGGATTCTATTAGCACACCTTAATGGTATGAAATATTTATTACTATGTGTGGACCTAAGGTATTATTTCATTAATGGGGAGGAAACCCTAATTTTATTTCAGGGTTGGTCCCTACTCTCACCCCTATATATAGTTATCACTGACCCATTAAGTGATGCTAATGACCAAAAGCAAAAGAGAAAGAGAGTAGACCAGACCAACATTGATTGTGTTGTACGAGGAGCATACAAGAAGACATTGAGGAATTCTTATTCTTCAACCATGGATTCAGGTATGCCTAAAATGTGTTTTTGTAGTGTTTGTCGTGCATGCTTATCAATCTTCATGAATCGTTCCGTATTTATTTTCGATCACTTTATCCATGGGTGAATGAGAAGAGAAGGTGTACCTCTTGTGTTTCTTGTATTATGTTGCAATGTGATGACATTGTGATGATAGATTTTGAGGTGAGTGAGTATTGTAATCTTATGAATCCATTCTTATTTTATGAGTTTTTATTGTAGTATAAGGGATTTTCTTTTAATGTTATAGTTTTAAGTATTGACTGGTGGGAAGTTTTTTGTAATCTCAGTGAAGGTTTTTATTTGGACGAGGTCCCATGGTTTTTTTCTTTTTGTTCTGAATTAATTTTTCACTTTAAAATTGATGCATGCTTTTGCAGGTAGATTGATTTGTTCAGTATACTATTAATGCAAGCAGTTAAAGGTCATAGCTTCTTCAAATCCCCTTACCACCCTCTTATAATTTATGCTTAAACAGTACAAAGGGTTGTGTTCCAATTACTACTGCTACCAAGCATCTTCTAATGTGATCTATAAACTCTAATTGCACATCCAAAGGCCATCTTGGCTCTGGATAGGTACCAATCAATGTGTAGCCTTCACTGCCCTCCAGTGGCTCCCAAGCATATAGGGATCAGGGACCCCCAATTTATACCTCACCTTTATCTGCCGTGCGTCCAATAAATCCAGGTTGGTAGTGTCGTTCTCAAGACAGCAGACCACACCGTGAAAGAGTATGAAAATAAAAAGGTCGCTCCTCTTGAGATTAGCATTAGATACACCCCTTGAGCTTGAGTTTTGAATTGAGAATGGAATAAAAAAAAAAAAAGTTCAAAGCATTGACCCAATCCTGGCCCACACATGATTCGGGTGATCTTGACCGAGTTTACACTAGCTTTGGGACCATTGTAGGCAGTAGGTACCATAATTAATGGAGTGCATTTATGTGTTCTATATATGAAACCATTTTCTTGGCTCACTTCATTTCATCATTTATTAACTTCTTTATTGAGAAAGTCTTAGGTATGGAGTTTTTGGACCACCGTACAAGTCTGGGCATCAAAAAGGGGTGTGGTTTTTATCCTCAGCGTCCATTGTCTAGGTTGGTTTATAAACATCTCAACGAGTGATACATGGTGAAACAGTGATCCAATGGTTTGAAAAGAGTATGGAAAATGAGGTACTGATAAAAGCTCGGAGAACGAGGTGCTAAGAATCATACGATCATCGTCTCACCATGTGTCGCTCACTCAAATAACTATGAGCAAGACCTGGATGATAGGAACTAAGAAGAGGAGCCGAATCCATCAATAACATGCCATGTGTTAAATATCCAAATGATCAAAACCCTTCCTCTTTCTTTTTTTTTTTCTTTGGCAGGGGTGGGGGTGTGTGCGGGGGTGTGGGGTAGTAAAATGACTAGGTCTTGTATAAGGTTAGTCGGGTTGCTTAGGAAATTGGTCTGTAAAGAGGAATGATACAACTATATCTATTTGGCATGATCTTTGGATTTCATGTATTGATACTTTGTTGTCCGTAGTTTGGTTCCTATGAATTAAAGTAAATATATTGATTGTTGACAGTCCATAGGATGATTACTCATTAGTATCTTCTTTGTTTCGCAAAATATTGCCAAAGCTATTTTTAGGATTCCATAATATCAACCTTCTAGTGATGATGCTTGGATGTGCATTTTGTCTGGGATACCATCATGTGGTTTTGATTTTTTCTATTAAGAGTGAGGTAAAGACTCTTTAAGAAAGATTGCATGGGAATGTGTGGAAGATTATTTGGACTGTAAATATTCATCCTAAATATCTTGACCTTTTTTGCCTGATTTATAAATCGGGGGATGAATCTACTTGACATATTTTTCTTTCTTGTATTAATTTGAAGGACGAATATTTTATTTTATAAACTACTTAGGTTAGAGTAAAAGGTACCATATAACTACCATTCCATTTCCTTAATGCAAAATGCACCCAGACATAGGAATGATGAAATGACCACAATGTTTCATATAAAATGAAAAATCACATCCCAGTTGGGCGCCTTGTGTCTCCATACAATTCAGGCCCTACGTTATATTCAACCAAGAGTTCAAAATTGAAGGCTTCTTTCGTTATCAAAATAAACTAATGAGTACACAATAGTGTGGAAGGTACATATATAACTACATATCATAACTCCTCTTATGAAGAAATCAACAATAAACAACTATTTTGTTTACGGTTAACAGTGGTGATATAGGAGAAAAAATCAATGGTAGAGGATGCAAAATGACAAAGGGTCCAATTATTAATGGTCCCATCAATATTACACCCTAACTAACGAGTTAGCAAATTCAAATCCTCTTCAATGCGTCAATGCATCCAATTTGCATTGAACACCAAATGCTACCAACCATCTAATGCACATTAGAGAGGAACCATGAACTAGTTAAATAGCCCCAAACAAAAGATCTCTATCAGGTCAGAAACCATGTCTACGGCTATTTAAGCCTGACAAATCCCACTTGGGAATGAGGGGTACCAACAAATATTGCTAAGATGAGTGAGTCCGATGACGTGTCCGGAGACTCCAGATCAGCACATGTGTCTACGTTCATGTGGTGAGCCTACATCTTATAAATCTGGAAGTATACAATTTTGGACTCGTGCGAGTGTTTGTATGCTTAAGAATTGATGATTGGTTATTGTCTCATATATATTCAATTAATTTGTATGCTTAGATAGTTATTTGTTTTCTGGAATTTTGGATTTATTTGAGTATTTGATATTTTGAATGACTAGTGGTTTTCTGGAATTTTGGATTTATTTGAGTATTTGATATTTTGAATGACTAGTGTGGTGGTTTGTTTGACAAATACTTTCCGTAGAATTGTGATTCTGAAATTTTTTTGAGTGTTTAGTTGTAATTATTGATGATCAGATGCAGAGACATGATTCCATAATTTGTACTAAAAGGTGAGTCATTCATGATTTAAGGAAAATAAGTTAATCAAGATTTAACCATTCATTGAATTTTCCTAAGATCACGATGAATTGTGGTAAGCAATCATGCACAATAGGGGAGAGAGGGAGGTGGGGAGTGATGGGGTCACATCTAGACCATCGTCACCATCCTATCATTCAGTCATTGATGAAATAAAACTGCGCCCTTCTATTATTAAACAGAGTTAGATCTTAGTATTAAGACAGTTTAGTAAATGAGATGATTCTAAGATTAAATTGGTCCTCTTGGGATCGGAACTATTAAGAAACCATCCCATATGGCCTTGTCTTGACTAGCAGAGGGAACACCTAGAGACAAGACGAGCAAAAAGACTACACTACCCTCACGTACCAAATCGCTAAAGACACTAACGCAAACCGTCTCATTGGTCCAATACATTAGTATTTCCTACGCCAACAAGATAAAGTTATTTTCCTCATATTTAAAAACGGGAAGAAGGTTGGGTATGCCGCCGATATCAAGTATGCTAGCACCCATTGTGTCTATCTCTCTCTTCCCTTTTTTTGAAATGGCTCCCATATCCTTCCTGAATGATATTCCATTATGTGTTTTTATTGGTGCTATCTGCTAACATACTTGATATTGGCGGCATACCTACCCCTCTCAAAAAAAAAAAAAAAAAAAAAAAGCTTGAGTACTCCACTAGGCTATTCAACTGTGTCGATCTCTGTCTCCATCTTTGGAAAGGACCCCTACCCTCTGATGTCTATGCCACCATTAGTCCAGCCGCCTTGCATCCAATTAAACAAGCAACGTGCCCATCTTTTGCCCTTAAAAATTGCCGGTTTACCATCATATGTGGAGCTGATCCGAACTCAACCATATACCCTTTATCTCTCTATTCAATGTTGCGTGCTCAGCTGATGATCCTCTGACCCTTCATAATTCCACGGCCCCATCCCACATGAGACAGTTCTCTCTCTCTCTCTCTCTCTCTCTCTCTCTCTCATACATTACCAGATGGTCCCTACTCCCATGTGTAGCTCAGTGTTTATTCTTACCATCGAGAAACCCATGATCTGTTTCATGAGCTTTATCTCAGTATAGATTCTTCTTTTTACTGCTATGATGGGGTGAAAACACTGCATGAGGACAACCCCACATGTAGACCAAATCTACTAATTAAATAATAAATTAGTAACTAATTAAACAAAGATTACCTATAAGCAAACTCACGTGGAAGTAGCATATTCTAATGGAAAGTGACACTGTCCAAAAGCTGTTCCTAAGAAAAATTAATCAACAACAGCGCAGTTGGTGGTAGCATGGTCCTTAAGGTTATAGGCCACTCTCTGCTTCGCTGGGAATAATTAGGGTTTAAGCGGTGGAGTCAATGAGAGGATGGAAAATCGAATCATGTGGAATTCACAGGAATGTGAGAGGGCATGTGCAAAAATCTACACAATGGGTCGTGAATTTTTTTTTCTATATATAATATATAAATTTTTATGGAAAAATGTTGGGTATGCCGCCGATATCAAGAATGTTAGCACCCATTGTGTCTATCTCTCTCTTCCCTTTTTCTGAAATGACCCCCATATCATTCTTGAATGATACTCCATCATGTGTTCCTATTGATGCTATCCGCTAGTATACTTGATATCGGCAGCATACCTATCATTCTCTCATTTTTTATATAAGAAAAAAAAAATTAAGAAGATGGCCTCAGATCGTGCGGTTGCTGACCCAAATGACTTAATCACCAGGCCCAATGGTCGAACCTGAAATATTCCCAAAGATCTATAAATTGTTTGACATTTTAGTCAACAGTCAAAAATGTTCTGATCACCAGTGATTCTAATCTTCCAATCTACCAGTTCTTTACAGCACTATTGACAGTTTGGCACTATCGAGGGGATTGATTGTTCTTTGGCTTTAGTCCATTGATGATGGCCCATAATGTGGCCCACCTGTCAACCATTTTGGGTATAGAACTATAGATCATGAGACATACAACTACAAGGGTTTTTTTTTTTTTTTTTATATTAATTTACATTCTTCAAACTATATTTAGGGTTTTTACCCCCCCCAAAAAAAACAATAGTTAGGGTATTTACCGAACAAAATATATATATATATATATATACCTAGGGTCCGTTTGGCTTCACTTCGCAGGGATGTTTATGGTGTTCTTATGTTATATGGGAATTGAATTCTGTTTCATTAGAGCCAGCACAATCATAAACTTATTAATTCTTGGCAGCAGGTATGTATATTTAGGGTTCTTCTCCCTTTCTTATTCTTTTTCTTCTCTAATAAAATCATTTATAAAGGAGTCCCAAATCTGGGTTAAAGTGTAATCGATCTGAAAAGCCATAGAATTGGTCAATTTGAGGAATATTTCAATGATACTTGCGCTTGTTATCCATAAATCGACCGTATTAAATCATTAAGAATTGAGATCGAATCACACGATTCACCAACTTGATTCCCAATTCCCAATTCTTGAAACCCTGGCCCCAATGCAATGTAAGCTACACAATTGAATTAAACCAACACATCTGAAAAGTGGCAAATCCATAAGAGGGTCTACCATATTTCACCAAAAAAAAGTGTCAACCATATACCATATGACTCAAAACACATGGGCCACTCACACGGGATGTTTAGTGCTCTTCAATATTTTCAGTAAAAGTTGAATGGTTCTCATGCAACCCCGATATGACCCGATTCATGCGGTTGTGGGGTTAATATGGGCCCGCAAAACTAATCAAGCCGAAGACCTAGATACCCGTTGTTGAAAAACAAAAAAAGACTCAAAACACACACACCGGCAGTTGTGCCAAGGCTAGCAAAGAACAGACTTTTACCCTGGAGATTATTTAAAAAGTACTATGGGAGTCTTAAAACATAAGATTGGAGTCAAAATAAGCATCTCACCTACATATCTTTATGTCAATGGCCTTCTATTTCTTCTTAAGAGTCTCACACTGTTCAACTGTCATCCATTCTTAATGACAACATTTTTAAATACAAACTCCACTGGCTTCAAGTAAGATCCATGAAAACAACTCAAACCCTGATTTAAGCCACTATATTTTTCTATCCAAAGATAGAAACTGGACTTGGATAGAGCCAAAAATCCAATCATTTTTATCTGTGAGTCTGGTGGAGCTAGAGTTGGACCACTGAATTTCAGGTCCTCCAATAGAACATTTTATAAGGTTAGTGGGGTCCGATGGTAGATGTTAAGTCAATTCACTTCAGTTTCAAATCACAACCAAGGAATCAGGAATTGGAACCAACATGGCAGCCTATGAGACCTATGAGCCTATATTTATTGAGTTTAACAAATCTCTATAACCCACTTTTATGGGTTTTTTTTTTTTACTATTAATTTCCAAACTGTATTAGCATCAAAACAGAAATCAAGAGTAATGAGCACAAAACAAGAGTCAAATTATTAGCAACAAAACCAACAATTAACACGAAACAAGAACTCTCTTTACCTGTGCACAGTTCCATCCAGCAAGAATACAGGAAGAAAGAACAAACAAGTGAAACCAAGAGATTATAATTACTGGACAGATATCAACTAGAAATCTCTGTAGATCACAACAAAACAAGGCAAAATAGCCTTGGGATTAAACACAAACAGTTCATCCAAATTTGAGTAGATTTCAGTAGGTCCAGCTACTGAATCATACTCTTCTGCACTTCCATCTTGATTCTTCTTCACTCTCCCTGCAATTACTCTACAAACTAACATTGCCCTCTTCTCATCTTCTGATTTAATCTCAGCTTTGTCATGGGCTTTTCCACTTGTAGCAGTTGTGAAGATCCCATTCCCATTACCATTACCACTTCCTCCATTGACTCCTCCTGGGTTCTTGAATCCGTTTCTTATAATGTTGCAAATGTTACATTGTGGGATTGAATTGCAGAGATTGGAGGACCCACTCATGCCAATTGAACATACAAAGGTTGTGCAGTGGAATCTCAGGAGCTCATTCCCATCTGCTACACATCTTGGGTTTTTCTTCGCAAGCTTACCTGCTTTTGCTTTAATGGACTCTCTGTAATCTTCAAATCTGGTGATGGTTTTCTGGCTGTTGTTAACTTTGAGAATCCTGTCTATTTTGCAGACTGAAGCTTGTTTCTTTAACCAACTTGATTGGAATATGATCTCTACTATGTTTTTGCTACTGTCTTCAGGACCCAGTTCAGATACTGTGATTCATAATTTACAAACCATAAAACAAAGAAATAAAAAGAAAGAGAATCAGAAAGCTGAACACAACAAGAACAGTTTGACGCTACAAAACAGAGAAAAAAATTGGGTTTTTTATGTCATGAACTCATGGATTTCTGTATAAAAATAGATTTTGGAGAAATCAAAGAGAAAAAAATCTCTAATTAATGTCTTACCTGCATGTCTAACAGTCTGGTGAAGCTCCAAATTCTCAGCATTTGTGAAGATCTCTCCACATTCAGGACAAGGACAGATAGTAGTTCTGAGAGAGGGATCTCTTGGGATGCCAAGAACTGGATCAACAACCATTCTACACTCATAACAACCTGAAAGTCTTCTCAAATGCATTCCCCTGAAAGACCCACTAACAGAAGAACCAGTCCCAGAAGAAAACCTCGAAGACAATGATGATGAGGAAGCAGAAACAATCCCATTGAGTTCATTCAGAGGAGCTTTCATGGATCTACTAGAAGCAGAAGTATTACAAGAACCCACAGAAGTACTGATTGAAGCCCATTTCTTATCATCTTCAGGAGAAGCTATTTCAGGCCTATGGGTTACTCTTGTGTTGCTACAAAGAGATCCAGAACACCCCATTTTCTTGCATCTCTTTCTGTTGTTCTCCTGTATGGGCTGGGACTGCTGCTGCTGCTGTTCACCTGTCTGGTAATTTTTACAGGTAAAGATGTTCCTCACTACTGCCCAAGAAGGTGGCTTTTCTGATGTTTTCTGTGGTTTTTGGTTCTGTTTTTGGTGGGTTTTCATTCTGGGATTTTTGGTTTCTCCCATGACCATTAGAGAGTTCTAATGGTGGCTCTCTGTTACAACTCCTTTGAGATGGTTAGCTTTAAGTAACAAAAGGCTCAAGAGTCTGAAACTTGGATTTAGATTTGTGGGTCTTTTGGGAAAACCCAAATTTAAATTACAGACCTTTTAGTAGCTAATCACAAGGACCCTACTGTGACATTATAGGATGATGATGAATAATATTTGCGTGACCATGGGAGGACAGAAGGAAGTAATCTTACCTGCCATTGTGTCCTACCGGGTTCAAAATGCCGCCGCAGGATCAAACGGCTCTAAACCCACAAAATCATAGATCTAGACCATTGAAAGAGCATCTCTACCTATCTGAGTTATGCCTCTAGATTTATATACCAGAATGCTGAAACCATACACAGTCAAGAGATTATAATATGTTTCCACTCTTATTGGGAAAAGCTAGAGTTGATTCCTCCTGCCTCCAAATCAAGCAATATTAATACTTTAATCATATGGTTTGATACCTTATAATTTTGAAAATAGATATCTTTTTAGAAGAAAAGTTGCACAAATTAAAATGGTAAGAATTTATTCTCATCAAACCATACACTTTTCAAATTTTTTTAGCTTTTAGGCAACGGTATAATTACATTAAAGGTAGCTAAAGGAATATCTACATAAGACCATAAACGGTTGTGGGACTCATAAATTCCATACATTTGAAAACCTAAATAATTCCCCCAATCCCTAAAAAAGAACCCTTAAATAATAAAATCCAAACAGAAAAAATGGAATTGGCTAGTACAAGATTAATATAGGGTTAGAGTATTAATTTTAATTGCTGAGATAGATTGATGTCAACCATGATTCTAAAAATTGGTATTGAAGGATCCGCCATATCTGTGAAGGATCCGCCGTATCTATATCGACAAGGGCTGATATTGATTCTTAACTTATTCGATAACGATTTTTCTTAACTTATTCGATAACGATTTTTAAAACCATGATCTAAGACCTGCACAATCTAGACTGATACTATATCCGAATCCATGATATCAATTGGACCAGAACTGATGATCTGAATCATCAATAGCATTGAATATTATATATGCCAAAATTCCCAAAATCTGAAAAATCAGACAAATTAGGTGGAATTTTTAATGACTATATATCCACTCTTTGCTCATCTGGTCTGATTTTGAAATGGGTTGGTTACAATCAAAACCCAATTCCTGATTAAATGTTTTGGTCCATCATTAATGGTTCATTTTGAATATTTTACCACCTTTACATTTATTGAAGAAGAAAAAAGCAAGAAAAAAAAAAAAAAGGCAAAAAGAAATTACCTTTTTTTTAGTCAACATGGGCTTCTCTGATAAGATTAACCATTAAAAATCTAAAGGGTTTTAAATCTTTAACCCTCATTGGTAAAGCTCTGATGATTACCACATTATATATTTATTTAATTATTTTATTTGGCGGGAAAAGGGACGGGGAGAGGGAGGGAATAGGGGAGGGGGAGAGAGGAATTCTGAAGAAGAATTTCAGTTTCGATTCCTTTTTTGGCTTTCTCGCTTTGTGTGAGTGTGGTGGGTTTTTCTTTTCAATTGGTTCGAGAAATAGTTATGGCAAGGATGGGCATTTTGATGCAAAAGGAAATAAAATATGATTACACATATTTATGTCCTTGAACTGTTTGCCTTGTCCTTTACCCAAAAAAAAAAAACTGTTTGCCTTGTCGGGAAATGGATGGGTGAAACTAATAATAATTTCGAGGGTTCTCCACTATGACATATTAGGGCATGATTAACAAATTAGGGGAGTGAATGAATGAATCATGGGATCAGAAAAAGGGATGGTGAGAAGGACATCACACAAACGGTCCCAAACTATGACATAAACCAGCCGCATGGGATCTTGGGTTGCAATTAGGTGGGGATGCAGATCCGTCTGATTCAGTTTGTTTCGATTTGATTTGGTTTGATTTGATTTTGATTTTATTGTGAGAATGAAGTGAATCCAAAGTAAAATCAATTAATGATTTTTAGGTTAGTATCTGTTTCTTATCAGTCTCCGTTGGGTTTGAGTCCATAATATTTCAATCCAAAACCAATGAAATAAGCTTCAATTTGATTCTTCGATTTGGGTTCATTCGATTTGTGTTAGGGTTTGAGTCATTTGATACCCTAACAATCAATGATTTAGTTCACGGTATTAGGGTCAGTATCGATCACCATCGGTATCAATATCGATTAAGGGTGTCAATTTCAAACCGAAATCAATTACTGAATCCGAAACTGAGCCGAATTAACCAGACCGAACCAATCCAAATTAATTTGGTTTGAGTATGTATGGACCTCGGTTCAGATCAGTTTTGGTTTAAGGTGTAAGAACTATCGGTTCAAACCGAAACCGAACCAAATTGCTCTTAAAACCAACAAAATGAAAAAACCTTAGTATCGTTAATTGAGATTTTTTAGGTGGTAAGTGTTTTTTGCAATTTATCATTACATATTTACATGCTAAGAGAATTTTGGAGTTAGCAATGGCCATGAGGCCCATAACTTGATCCCATTATGGCATTTGGTCCATCACAGTCATGGCCCAACAGTGGAACCTTTTTCATAACCCAATTAAAACCGAGGTGCAAAACCGAATTAAAAACTGCATATAAGAACCGAATTGGAATCGAAATCGAACCAAACCAAATTGAATCGGCTTGAGTATCTAAATACAGAATTGAGTCAGTTCTCGGTTTGATTCTGGTCCACCTTATCATTATTCGGAACCGAACCAAAATCGAACTGATAACTAGAACCGAACCAATTGACACCCTTAATATCGATATGGATACGGATTGATTGTTTTTTTTTTTTTTTCTACCTTCAATATTTTTCTACCTTCAATATTTGTTGTAAATCAATAGTTATGGGATTTTTACAACTTTTCCTTTTTTATATAATTTTGGGAGAAATAACTCTGTCAAACTAGTGTAAGTAACATCGTCACGCAATGCCACTTGGAGGGCACATGGGAGCATCTTTGACACATAAGGTCGGGGACAACATGATCTTTTCACACCCATATGTGTCTCGGTGTAGATAATACGAGACTTTTCTTTTTCTTTTTTTGTAGAAAACAACACTAGATTGAGATGGTTCTTTTTTCTATATTTTTATAAATAACATTACACAACTGATTGGTTTGAAATACATTTTATATGTCTTCATTCTTTCTATCTTGTACCTTTAGACATATTACTAGGAAGACTAACAACATGGCTAACTCCCTAACTCGGAAAGCCTTATATGCTTAATGTGCAGGATAGATTGACTCATTTCCACTCCTTGGATCTCTGATTTATATAAATAATAGGGAAATTATCTTGTACCACCCCTAAAATTGAAAATAACTTGGAGTAACACCCAAAAATGAAAATAATGTCTACCGCGCCCCTGATTTGTAACACTGTTAACTGAAAGTGAGAAATGTCGCTTTTACCCTTATACTTAAACTTTAAAAATGAGCCCATTTTCTTCCAAACCATTACATGGAAGGTCCAAGTATCAATAACCAGAAGTAAACACAAACAGCTTCCCTGCATGAGCAAACCATCCCCAGCCCAGCATCAGAGAGAGAGAGAGAGAGAGAGAGAGAGAGAGAGAGAAGAAGATAGTTTTTGCAATTTAAGCTTTATCTAAGCCCATAAAACACTTTTATTCTATGAATTTAATCATAACAACCGTAGAAAGCCAGTTTTTATCTTATTTGATCTTTTGATCTTTTTTTTTTTGGGTGGGGGGCGGTAATAACCTTGAATCATGAACAATAAGAGAGGAATTAACCTGCAACCAACCAGCCGGATGAGTTCGGAAGGGACAATGGAGATTCCAATTTCGGTTCCCAAAATAAAAATTTAGTATAACTCATAGGTAGAATGTTTCTTCCTGTACATAGATGGCTCAATTATTCAACAACATCCACGCACTCCATAAATTACATGGAGATGCAAGGGGGAAAGATAGAAATCAGTGACATGTATATTTCAATTTTCAAATTTGAGAACTCATTAAGAGTACCCACAAAGGAGGAAGAAGGAAGGAGGAGAACAAACCCTAGATGGGAACATATCTCTTCAAAACTTGCTTCCCAGTAACCACAGCTCTGACCATCAGTCCTCCAATAGCGCCGGCAACAGCGACCGACCTTGGCCTCGATGCCGCCTTATATAGGGCTCCGATACCAAGACCGGCCAAGACACTGTTCACGACATCATCCGTGTCTCTGACGACAACTAGCCCGCTCTCCAGTCCCGCGTACAACAAACCAATAACACCAGCTCGGTTACCGAATTGACGGCCAGAGTGACCGAAGGCATTGAGGATGCGATTGGTTTGGAGTTTCAAGCTGTCTCCCTCTTCAAACGCCTTGACACCTTCAACAAAACCCTTGCCTACGCCTGCTATAGCTACAGAGAGATAGCCACAACTTTACTAATTGGGGGCGAAGGTCATTATAGTAACTTAACATACCCATAAGGGTAGATTGGCCATTTAACGAAAAAATAACTGATGACATCACCACATAACGTCTTAAACCTAACGGAATGGCTTTTTTAGATATAATTTTATGAAAGTGAGGGGCGTACTGGACATTATTTTTATTTTTAGGTGTTACTCCAAGTTATTTTCAAATTTAGGGGTGGTACAAGATAATTTTTCTAAATAATATTCTTTGCATCGATTACACATATATAAACCGGTTTCTACCCAAAAAAATTACACATTATGTAGTTTAATGAGCAAAATTGCATCAAATGATTAGTCTACATTTGTCGAAAGTTTGGGCATCCTTGCTTGTAGGGATTAATGATTACCAAAAAAGAAAGTCTCGCAGGAGTTTCTAACCACCTTTTGACCGATTAAGGCTGTTCAGGCTGTGCATATGGCATTTTGTTTCAAGGCCATTTTATTTTGATTCAATTGGATTATATGATGGACGGCAAGAATTGGAAACTGAAACTTGAGAAATGAACAGATTCTCAGAATATAAAGGTGCTGCTTCCAGTGGCAGTGGATGGGCTGTGGCCGTGGAATTCTCTTGCCACATTTTTGAAGATTTCAGGAACTATCAGTAATATAACTATTTGTGTCAAATGATGTAGAGGTTTTTCAGCTTTTTAAGGGGTTGGAAGATAAGTTTATGCAACATAAGTTTAATTTGTATTTTAATCACATCACTAGAGATACTGTAAAGGACAAAGTTTTCCTTCATCACTCCATTTGAGGGTTTACAAAACCCTATAGGGTTCTAGTACTTTTTGAAAATATCCTTTTGATACCTCCTCAATGCATTTAAAGCACCATGGGTGTAGGGAAACTCGGTGTGTTTATAATTATTAACTTTGTTCTTTAATTTTTTGCTGTTTCTTCATTGAAATAAAAATACAAAATAAGAATCATCCAAGATAAGCGGAACCAAAAGCTTTGGGCTTGGGGTGTATTTGTATATCTAATAAGAGGGAGCTTTATTTCATTGCTACCAATCATGTGGTACCCCTCTTCAACACTTGTGGGGGAGGCCCTTATTCTCCGGATGACTGTAAATGTAGTTCTCCATGCTGGTTATGATAGTGTTGTTTTTCACTTAGACTGCCTCGCACTGATTAGATACTTGATGCTTAAGTCGTGCCTTCCATCTATTGAGACTTCCACAATTACTGAAGATAAAAAAATCCTCCAAGCAATATTTGATTTTCATTGTTTCTATCATGTGTATAGAGCGGAGAATGTTTTAGCCTATTCTATTTCTAAATGGGCGATTAATTACCCTTACAAGAGTCTTTGGTATCTTCATCGTGAGGATTTGTTGGATATTGCTGATATGGAGAAGGTTACCCATGTGGCCAGCATAAGAGGAATGTCCTATGCCACAACAATGGCAGCACACATAGGAGGTCCACAATGTGACCTCTTTTTTTGCGTAATTTACAGTGCCACCCCTTAGAGAATGCCACAATTAGAGAGACTCCCCTTGCATTATACCAAATTACGCTTTTTTGATTTTTTGATTGGAACTCTTTCAGATTTCAGAATCCAACCGTTGTATGAGCTTCTACTTATGAAATTCTGTTATCTATTATTAACCCTACTTGCAACCAGAGCACATCTGATATGATTTTATTGAAGTTTTTCTTCACTGAAGTTGTTCCTGTTAAAGGTTTCCTACAGAATTTGAAACAGTCAGTACTTTAAATGTGACAATCAAATTACTTCGATCTTTTAGTTTGTTGTTCTCATAATTGTGGTTATGGCCAATTAGTAAGGAACCATTTCTAGAGGTTATTGAGAGTAAGTATATAAGTCATGCTTGCATGAATAAAACTACTCCCAAATGTATAAAAGTCTTGCAAGAGCTTCATTTTTTCATTTTTCAAGTCAAGAAAAATTTATAACAAAGAGGTATAGAAAGGACAGAAAAGATACAGCAAGACTGTACAATACCTCAGTCACAACACTTGGGTTGAAAAGGTCATACCCAGTGCACAAGGCTCTCGTTACAGGTTTGGGAGGGGCATTGTGTATGCAGCCTCACCCCCAGCCACAACAGTTGAACTACACCAGGAAAAGAGTACCAGTTACTCCAGTTATCAATTATAGGCACATTTACATACTCTATACATTCCAAAGCTTGAGTAACTGTTAACTCATTCAATTTCTCTGCTCTGCCACCAGACAGTTCTTGAAAGAGGATGTATTTACACCTAATTGGGATAATTTCAGAAGCTAAGTTAGGTGTTTTACAGTAAAGGTGGCAAATGACAAGGAATATGACAATTTATAAACTCAAGACTGAAAAAGGGAAGAACTATGTGCAGATGATGTTGATATCCTTTGGTTATCAAAATATCCTTGAAATTTTGAAATATGAATGTATTAGTGCATGGTTGCCATGGTTTAGCATAAAAATCTATGATGATTATTATTTATATCAAATCAGCGATAACTATAAGACGTATGTTTTTATGAAGTATTTGGATCTAAGTATCTATTCATCTTCCACTTCTGAGATATGCTAATTTATTAAAATATCAAAGGAGTAAAATATGCTGATCATACATACATTTTTCATAAATAATAACTTACATTGACATTTAGTATTAAAAAAAAAAAAAAAAGGAAAAATAAGAAAAGACATCAAAAACATTTACTCATGTGATCTTTAACTTAAATTATGTTAAATAGAAGTTGATCTTAAAAACCTGTTGGCTTTTACCCACTATCATGGTCCTAAAACTTCATTTGCTCCTTAAATAGAAGTTGTTCTTAAAAACCTGCTGGCTGTGTCCACATTCAAAGCTTCTTAACAGAAATTAACCCCGGAGTTCACTTTTGCCACAAGTACCTGGTGAATAGTCTGTCACCTTTATATAACTACCTTCAAACTAGACTTCAAAGATTATAGAAAACAGAAATAAGACAAGGTGGAGGCACCAACGGTCAGCAAATTTTGGAATAAATGCTTGAATAGAGGGAGAAATTTTGATTCCTAGTTCTCTAAAATGTTATATTACTTGAACCCAGAGAGAATAAAGAAAAGTCCTCTGCTAAGCTATAATTTCATCTACTCTGAGGCTCCCATGTTGTATGAGAATAAAGAAGAGAAATCCTCTGCTAAGCTAATAGCTTAGCTATTTCATCTACTCCAAGGCTCCCATGTGGTACTATATCAGGAGAAACTTCAGTGAAATTTTTAATTCTCTGACTTCTTGAACTCTTCTTGACGTTTCCTCTCTTATCTGAAACTGCAACAATACTTCTTGAACTCTTATTCACAGTTCCTGTCTTATCTGAAACTGCAACAATTTCCTCAACCTTCAAATCACCATGTTCTTGCTTCTCAATCTTCCGGACCAGGACGCTCTTGGGTCTCTGCTTGAAAACAGGCCCAGGTGGAGAAGCCTTGGCAAGAGAAACTGCTTTTTCATAAACAGTATCAGCATCCAAACACACACCATCCAGGACAACTGCACTTCCATTCTCAATAGCTTTCTGCAGAAGTAGTTTAACTCCCTCTGTACAATCCAACCAGGGGCTTGCAAGCTGCTTGCAGTGATGTAAATCGCCTGATGCATCATGCACCTCATCATTAGCAGTGATGCCATGTGATGCAGGAACAGATGCAAGATAATGTCCAGCACCCATTGATGTAGCTTCTAATTCATCATCGGCGGCACTCTTAGTAAGTGTGGAATTAGAATTGTTGATAGT
The DNA here is from genome assembly GCF_013358625.1 of Macadamia integrifolia. Lineage (NCBI taxonomy): Eukaryota > Viridiplantae > Streptophyta > Magnoliopsida > Proteales > Proteaceae > Macadamia > Macadamia integrifolia. The sequence goes on along the minus strand of NC_056560.1, from coordinate 22,542,751 downwards.
TGTACCAGTGGTAAGCACAGATGTTGATGCTGATGCATCATCAACAGTCCTCATACTATATGAAAAGGATTCAGCTTCATAGGTTTTCATTGCAGTTGAACCCACGAGAGTAGCTGCTGTAGGCTGAACATCCATTTTAGGATGAGATAGTATATCCCCTGTTCCTTCCGTTTTTGTATCTTCCTCCATTCCTTCTGATTTTGTATCTTCCTCCATTCCTTCTGTTTTTGTATCTTCCTCTGTTCCTTCCGTTTTTGTATATGCACTCATCCTTGTATTGTTTGTGTCAAGACAAACATCTTTTGAGCTCGTTGGAGTACATAATTGCAGTGTCCCTTTGCATTCTGTAGGCAATGAATCAGCATGACTGGGTGCTATAGAAACCGTACTAAATGTCTCAGATTCCTTGGCTTCCTTACAGTCATCTTCTGGTTTTGGGAGGGATGATTTCCAATCTCTTCCCCTCCACATAAGGATGTGCTCATGTTCAAATGAGATAAGAACACACGGGACAAGATCCTGAGAATTACCAAGTGCACAGATGTTTTCGTTATTTGAAAGCAATATCAGAGTGGATCTCAGAAAAACAAAAAACTTTATCGAACCTTTAGTTTAGCACCTATTTTCTTGTAGTCACTTCCCTTCATTCCCTGACAATTTATCCGTACCAAGTCACATTCTTCAAATGCTTCTCTGACATGTTTGACCAAGTCAGAGTAGACACCATTTTTTCCTGTTGAATAATAAACAACTGTTAGGTCACTCCTTGATAAACCACAAGACAGTTACCTCTTTCTTCTGTCATCTACAGACGTAAAGAAATGGTAAGTGGGGTACCAAGCTTGCATATTGATGGTAATTTCCGCGCCATCTTGCGCATCTCTGTTGCCTCCACTAGTGTTAGACCCTCTGGAACCTGTTGAATCAACCTTGGATACACTGGAGTAACAGGTTTCCACAGCATAATAGGATAGCGGGGGCGAGTCCTATAATTGTAATTTCTGCCACGGAACAGAAATAACACCCCTCCTTTACTGTAAATGATTTTCCCTCCAGTTTTCTCCTGTCATATCATATAATCTGATGAAAATGGAGTACAATTGAAGGAAGTATCATAAAACAATGGAAAATTACCCTCTACCCATTCATTTTTTTATCCCTTGGTATTACTTGACCTCTACCATGGTTCAAATGGCTACTATAAGATGCCTCCAAGGCAATAAGAATTTTTTATGTTTCGACGTAAAAATACAAACAATGAAACTGAGAAACAAGAAATGAACAATCTTATTTAGAAGGAAAAATTTCCATGGAAACAAACACAGCCTAAATGATTACATAGTAATAAGTGCAAAATTATTTTGTATGCCACCTAATGTTTGTTGAATTAAGTGATTCACATTAACTGGCACAAAATCGAGTGAAAGAAGAAAGTGGATATCAGGTCATAAGTAACATTAGGAAGCATAAACCAGTGGAAAGGAAAATATTGAACACCAGATGGATTCAACAGAATAAACCAATTGGATGAGGTTAAAACTTAAAAACACAAAAGATAAAAATTTATAAGAACTAAAACCAAAAGACCAACCTCTAATTGTTGACGAACATTGTCCATGTCAACTGTGCACACCCCTTTGCATTTTATCTTGCACACTCTCCGCCGCTTCCAAAGAGCATGTATGTTTTCTAACATATTGTGTGTCAAACCATCTCTACCTACAGGGCAATCAAATATGTGTCCAAGGAAAAGAAATATTACATTTAACTGAAGCACAAAATTATAACCCTTAATCAATTGCAGAGAAGAGATGATATAGAATTCAGATTCCAAAACAAAACCCATTTACAAAATGGAAAAAATAGGAGAGATTGGAACAAAACAAACCCATATTTAATTGTCTCCTCGATTTTAAGCAACTCTGGACAAGCTCTTTAATCTCCTCCTGCGTCAAGGGCTCACCAAGAATCTCCTCCCTGGACTTGACATACTTGGGTCCCGAGCCAGACAGAAATGGGCCAGGTGCCTGCACAGGCTTCACGCCCTTCTTATGTGGTGGTGGCAATCGAAAGGAATCGAATTCCGGTAACTTCTTCTTACTCGAGGGAAGCGGAGCTCTACCAGTCCAAGGCCGAGGCATTGTGGTAGGACCGAAAGGTGCAAACGGTGGTTCTCGCAACGCCAAGGGCTTAACCTTTGGAGTTTCAGTATAACTGTACTGAAACTCAAAGGGTGCGTTGGGAACTCGATAAGCGACTCCATTCTCTCCGACACGGACACCAACGTCTGTCTCTATTGCGGGGATCTTTGAACTTCTTCTGGAGAATCGACGGAACGCTGGATGGGAATTAGAAGAAGTATGGTCAGGGTTAGAATTTTTGGAGTATTTTGAAGCCTTGCCAGGGATTGAAGAGCGAGAAGGTGAAGAAGGGGTTCCAAAGGACTTGAAGCTTTCGTTATCAGAGGAGGTGGTGGCGGTTGATGCGGCGGCGGTGCCGGGATTGGTGGCGATTATGGAGGCAGATTTGAACCTACGTTCGCGTCGGATTTCGTCTTCGATTTCATTCTGTTCGCGTTCATGTCGGATGAATTTCTCAGCATTGGCGTTATTCCAACGAGAAAAGCGAACTTCTGTGGAGGGACGATGAGAAGGTGGCTTTGGGACGAAAATGGTGAAGGGAGGAGGAACGGCAGGGCTCGCTCTCACTGCCATTCTTTTACTTCCCTAGCTAAGGTGGTTTCTATTTCTAGCTACGCCGTCATTTGACAACATTTCTGTTCTGCAAAAGTGATTTTAAAAGAAATTTGATTTTTCTTTTATGATTTCACTCCAGGAGATTGATTCTGAACTCAGACGTGCAAAATGATTCCGGGTCGAGGGAAAAAACAGAATCGCATTGGGAAGACGTTTTTATCAGAAACACTTCTACAGAATCAATCTCCTTGAGCCTAAGTTTTTTTTTTTTTGGGTGGGGGAAGAGTCTTCTGTCAGGGATTGCGGCCTACACCACTGTATGGCCAATGGGAGCGCATGTAGAAGTACAAAAATCTCCTATGGGGGAGGCAGTGAACAACAGTGATGATCCAACAGCTAAGGTGCATGACGAAACCCTCCTAGCATTGGATCCTCACTGTCACATCGCTCACCGTAGAAGATGTGGGGGGGTTGTGGGGGAAGGGGAATCACTATGTATATCAATGTGGTGCTTGTGCCCAAATACGAAAGGAGGTAAAAAACCCTACCACCGTTAATGCTCTTGCGAGTGTTGTGATTGGCTTCCACATTGGTACACACGCCATGATGCCACGTAGAGAATCCTCTCCTTTTTTTGGGGAGGGGGGGTGTTGGGGGTGCTGGAGCCTAAGTAACTAGAACTAACTAAATATGATTAAATGGAACCAAAAGAAGATCAGTTCCTAAAACCATGCAACCTGGGTTGAGTCCAAATTGTTTGCACCTCACCGCCTCACTGTAGATGATTTGATGCACCTGGGGTGGCTCCGAACCTGATCCCCCCATGTACACAACCTCTGGTTTTGGCCAACAGTTGGGCTATTTTAAGTGTCTTAGGCCCAACCTTGGTGGCAAATCTCTAAACCAAATATGGACCTTAGGCCCATACAGTTTGGGTTGATAGATTCCCATTGGCGAACAACATGTTAAATTAAAGGGTAATTTATAGCGCCACCCCCTAAAGAATGCCAGTATGATAAGAACATCCCCTCTGCTTCACCAAATTAGACTCAGATCCTTTACCATCAGTCACTGTTAAATGGAGAGTTAAAATGATTGTTATACATTTATGTGTCCCTCCTTGATTCTAGAACGAGTTCTCACTCGCCGGGAAAATCGATCGAATGCCTTAAGAACTAATGAGACGTTGCTCCCTCTGTTGGGATCCTTGAAGATGTGGTTCGATTATTGACGAACATGGCTTCTTCCAGGGCTATGGCGGAAGCTCTTGTATCCGAGGGTTTCATCCCTCAACTGTGTGGTGGTTCTGAGTTGTGAGGTGTCGGCAATGATAATCGCGGTGGCCAGAGTTGTTTTTCGAGCTGGGGTTCTGCAAGACTACAACAAAAAAAGGAAGGAATTGGGGGAGTCTGGGTGTATTCCTCCTCTGGTGAAGATGTTGGAAGTCAGGGCGGTGGAAGAGAGAGAAGTCGTTGCCAAGGCATTGTCTTGCCTATTGCTATATGTGGGTAACACAAGGGTTTTCCACAAAGACGATAGGGGATACTGGGCGCGGTTCAACTCCTTGACCCCTGCATCATAAACTTGGATAAAAGATACCCAATTTCTATCTTACCTTCTGTTGTTCAATCCAACAAATGCCGCAAACTAATGGTAGCTGCAGGTGCCTGTGCTTACTAGTAGAAACTTACTGAGATGGAGATTGAAGGAGCTAAGAAGCTTCTTGAAAGTTTAAGTAGAGCAAAGCTCTGGGGAGTCTTTTTCATAACACAGCAGAGGAAAACATCTTTTATCAAGACACACTAATGATCCTTTGATTGATCTGTATGTACCATATACTTTTTCATGTGTCACTATACCATTTTTCTTTTCTTCTTCTGTATTCATACCTGAGGTTAGGAAAGAAGCCTTGAAAAGAGTAGAGACACAATCATCATCCATAATTCCTAATTGTTGTTGTATACTTTTCTGTGTCGAGCTTAAATCTTGTGGTTTGTTGATGTTACTTAGATTTGAGTCTTGCTCCTAATAAAATGCTTTTAATCTTGTAAATCCTGATTCTATCTCTGGTTTGACTTAGGAAGATTCAATTGATGCTCTTGTGCATACGAAGGTAAATTATCACATGGGTATTTAAAATTAAATATAATTGCTGACATCAACATATGTGGTATATTCCATAACAATGACTAGTGATTGATGGTAGGGGCCTGAGCCTAATTTAGTGAAAAAGAAGGGGTGTTCCTATAATATTGACATTCTCCAAAGGGTGGCGCTATAAATTACCCTAAATTAAAATGCGACATCTTCATGAGCTTGGGCTTGGCCCCGTTTCCTCTCTCTTATTTAAGAAGGGCAATTTCCTATATTTACGAGATAAGAAAAATAATTATAATTTAGCAAGTTTGGTTGGATTACTAGTTTTTTAAGATTTTACATCTATTTTACATCCAACAAAAAAACTCTTGTAAATTAATTTCATTTCCCTTCTTTTGCAACCAAACAACTCAAAAGGAAAAAAAAAAAAAAAAAAATTCCTTCACTTCCCGTCCCTTTCCCATTTCCCTTGCAACCAAACACAACCTCAAGTAAATTTACAAAACAAAGTAAGTGTACAACAAAATCAAACAAAATCAAACTTCCTTGTTTATAATTAATTTTCTTATCTCCTAGATATAAAAATCGTTCTCTTAGTTATTTTTCAGATACTTTGGGTTGTCCAGTGACATCTCCACTGGAAACCAGTTCATCAAACTTTTAGGGTTTTATTTAGTCTTCATTGGTGAGTCATATTATAAGCTATTTAATTGGGTTATATTTCTTAAAGTTATATTAAATGTCGTTGCTATTAATCATAAGGGTAATGGGCATTTGGCCCATACGCTTGTAGTATGTGTTGCATGTTTCTCACGTCCTCTTTGCTCTGTTCGGTTGCATGAAAAATGTAAATAGTTTCAGATAAAAGTGAAATATATTTTAGTGTCATTTTTTTGTGTTTCGTTGTAAGGGGATTGTAAATATTTCTATTGGAAGTGAAATATATTTTATAAGAAATACAAATATTTTCCTTCACTTCCCTTTTCCCACTCTATTTGCAATCAAAGCTAGTACAAATAAACTAGTCATTGTTTATTTTGTTCATGTTTCAAGGGATGCTAATTGTGTAGCAGACTCCCTTGCAAGGAGGACCCTATTTTTTTCAAAAATGATCATATGGCCTAATTCCAATCCTTATCAATTTGTCCATGCTCATACATATGATGAGAATGTAATCCAATTACATCAATAGAAGCTATTTCTACAAAAAAAAAAAAGAAAAAAGAACTACTGTCAATAATAAGACGAAAATTCAAGAAATTGAGGACATGAAGGAGTTGATCAAGGGATTACCCATAAATTCAAGGAGGCAGTGACCAAGGAAGAATCTTGATGACACCAAGAAGCAACTCAAAGGAGTGAAGCATCCATTGTTTAGATAGACAGATCAGATGAATGGCGAAGTCAATTAAGTTGCATGAATCGGGTGAATTGGTTCCATTTGGATTGTCTGATCCAAAAATAGATTTAATTAATTCGATGTTATCGGAATCAAATCAACTTTTAGAAACAATGGAGATTTATGTAGATAAATTTATATTGGGAGAGTGATCGTTACAGTATAATTTTCCGTCGATGAGGGTGTGAGTGAAATAGCATGGGGTCCGCCGGTGGAATGTGAGAAGGTTTGGGCAAGACTTTGCACATTAGTGCGTTGGGCTTATTTTTTAAATTTGTATTATAGAAAAGAATAATAAAGTTTATGAGTTTGACTCCTCTTTCCTCCATAGGGCCATTTACATGGGGTTTTAGTGCTCTTCACTGTTTATGGTGAAAGTTGAATGGTTCTCATTCAAATCCCGTATAACCCAATCCATACAATTGTGGATCAATGTAGACCCATAGGACTAGTCAGAAAGCTTTGATACATGTTGTTAGGGAAAAGGAAAAACCATTATTGTTGTAGAGTGAACATATGAGTGTTGTGGTTCTTATTTTCTTTATAAATAAATTATGAAAGAGGGATAGGTTTGCTATCGGTATACGGTAAGCTAGTAGACAACACCAAAAGGGGCACTGGATGAGATATCATACAAGAGAAGTAGGGAGGACATCTAAAAAAGATTAAAAAAAGGGTAAATACAATGAATGCTAGCTTACGATTTGTTCCCATCAATTATATAAAACACATTAGTATGGTTGGCATGTATTCTTGCATGCTAAAATTTTGAAGGGAAAAGACTTCCCCACACCATCAAAGTGCAGTTCTCTCTCCCATCAGTTTCCCTCCACACTTTTATATTCCTATTATCGGGTCTCGTAGAAATGATATATTTTTCAAAAAGAACCATTGATTTGGTATACAATTTTCTTTTCACACTGGCATGGAAACCTTCTCTTATTTTAATTAATATATTCGAGAGGGATAAGCACATCACTTGTGTACAATAAACTAGCGGGTGCAATAATGGTGGCTGTATGGGTTAATACAATACAAGAGGGTAGGGGTCATTTCAAAGAAGGAAGAGAGACACGACAACGGACACTAGCTTACGAGTTTACGGTGCACCAGCAGTGTATCCACAATGGAAGCACAATTATTGATATCGGATCAGCCGGATCGTGTTGGTATCATTTGAGGCCGACACTGATATTGGCCGATCCTGGATCGGATATCAGTATTAAAAAAAAAAAAAATGGTAAAATCGTCTGACCCAGACCGATACGGATCGGTATACCCGATTGTGAGTACACCGACCAATGAATAGAAAACAGGAAATGTAGCCGACAAGAGGCGTGGTCGGTTCTCTCTTTTCTTCTATCATTCTTTCATGGAAAAAAGAAAGGACCCTTTCTTTAATTCCATTACCTTTTTATGCATATGAGACCATGAGAGTGTGAGACAATCTAGAGCGCGGAAAAAATGCGTTTCGAGCTCTCGTTAGCCCGCCCGAGACTATCTCCATCACCGATATCATCCTTCCCTGTACTTCATTTCCGAGGTTGTCAAAAGCTTGGATTCCCTATAAGGTGCTCTCAAGAACCCAGACTTCGATTCAAGGTCTTGGGCCAATCTCTTGGCGACGGATGGAAACTAAAAGACATCGATCCAAGTATGTCTTTTCTTCTTTTGTCATTTCAATCTTTAATTAATCTCTTTGTTGCTTATTTGTGTTTTGTAGTTTGGATGTTGAGATTTGGTTTGGAATTGAATTAATATTTTAGTCTTTCAGACAATATGAACTGATTCCGATCACTTTAACATGAAATAAGATAAAAAGATGATTCTGAACTCTCACTACTGACACTTAGTGCTCAGCTCAGAATACCAGAAACGTAGCAGAGTTCAAAGAAAGTAGTGATCAAATAAGCATAGGAGCAATAAAATGATCAGCAAAACTCAGTAACTATAAGTAGCAAGAAGAATGGGTTTCTGTGATAGGAATTAGAAACACTCAATGATCTATTTAGAAGAGTATTCATAGCCTTTTGCCTATCTTTCCAAATTGTGTAAAATTTGATGTCGGGGAATGGAGAGAGAGTACCCGCCTCTGGGAGGTCTTGTGGTGAGATGTTCCTCAAATGAAGGATTTATTTCCTATACTGTTTTCAATATTCATACCAAGAAAATTTTCAGTGGCAATGTATGTATAACCCTCTTCAAATGGGATTGATTGGACCCTTTGATTTCGAAGAGGGTTTACAGAGAGGGAGTCTGAGCGTCTCCAGGTTCTTTTTGAATCCTTTAGAATGTTTTCTTGCCCATGAACTATTAGGATAATGGAGTCTGGGATCTAAATGGGTATACCACCACTTCTGAACCCTATCTTGACCTTTTTCCCCACTCTAGGCTCTTCCCTAATTAAGTGCCATGAAAATCCCAAGGTGGGAAAATAATCTTAAGAAGGTGCCCATTGCATGGAGGATGGCAAATTCAGTGACCACCTATTCCTCTGTTGCTGTCGTGCTGAACTTTGGGTGTATGTCTCCATTTGGTAGAAGGGGGAAATTCTTTTGGAAAGGGCTCGTAATTGTATCTAATTGGTGCATGCATGGGTGGAGCAGAATGCTAGGTTGTCCCCAGATTGGTTCATTGAAGTACATGGAGTCATCGATAAAATCAAAACCAGGGTTACTTCCCGTCTAAACTGCTTGTTCCATTGTATGGAAATAAGTGCTAAGGAGTTGTCAAACAGGGAGTTTTGCCCTAAATTATGCTTACGGAATGACCTTCCTTTGTTAAATGTAGATCTGTTTTGGTTGTTAGACATTGTCTATTAGTACAGTCATGGGTTATCTGTTTCATCTGGCGTGACTTTCCTGTAGAAATGCAACCCTAAAACGATGTAGAAGATAATGGAAAAATAGAACAAAAAATGCACACGGATTTTATGAGGTTCGGTAAGGTTGCATATGTCCCCGGTGAGATGAGATCCTATTTCACTATCAATGGAGAATAGGGTTACAGCGCTCGTCCTCACACTTCTCAGTATTGCTTGTATTACAGAGAAAGAAACCCTCTCTAAAAATATATAGCGAAAAACCCCAATCCGGAAAGTACTCATTGCCCTCAAATAAAAAATTCGAGCTGGACCACCGCGCCCCCTACACTCCCTGCTATGCAGGGGGCCTCTTGCCCCCTTGCAACCCCCACAGCCCGCTAACCGGCTAGCGGGACCGCCGTCCTCCTGTCGAGGCGTTGCACCAGTACTCCATGGATTAAACTGTGACGGAATACAAGACATCGTACACCAACAATCTCCACCTTGACTTGAATTCTGTCGAGCCTCCTGTAAAGATAACCTGTAGACGTCTTTATCCCCATATCTTATAAGAGGTACAAACCCGGACCTATTTGGTGCGTCCCTCATCTTCAACAATGAGTAATATTAATCAAGTCCAAACAGGACTTGAACTTCTCTGTAGTAACTGGCTTCGTAAACATATTTGTAGGATTGAGATCTGTATGAATTTTTCTCAAGTGAATACTGCCGTCTGACACAAGCTCCCTGATCTTATGAAATCTCACATCAATATGCTTTGTCCTTGCATGAAATACCTGATTCTTTGCAAGATGTATGACCCTCTGACTGTCACAATATAACACTATACCTCCTTACTCCAACCCCAACTCACAAACCAATCCAGCAAACCAGACTCCTTCCTTGACAGCCTCAACTACCGCCATGTACTCTGCTCTGTAGTGGACAATGCGATTGTAGACTGAAGCATCGCCCTTCATGATATAGGTCCACCAGCCAATGTAAATACATACCCTATAGTAGCCCTCCTCTTGTCTAAATCACCAGCATAGTTGGAATCAACATAACCTGCCAATTCTGTGGAACTTCCCTTGCCATTGAACATAACACCTATATCTTTAGTCTTGCTCAAATATCTAAAGATCCACTTAATTGCATTCCAATGCTCCTTCCCTAGATTACTAGTGTGTCTACTAACAACACTGACTGCATGAGACAAATCCGGCCTGCTACAAACCATAGCATACATGAGACTCCCAACTGCGCTAGCATAAGGGACCTGAGACATATGCTCCACCTCCTCATGTGTTATAGGGCATTTCCTTTCAGATAACTTGAAGTGGCTAGCTAACGGAGTGTTAACCGGCTTAGCCTTTTCCATATTGAAACACTCTAACACCTTTTCAGTATACCTTTTCTGAGTTACCCAAAGTTTACCTACATTTCTATCTTTAAGGATTTCCATGCCAAGGATCTTCTTAGCAACACCAAGATCCTTCATCTCAAATTCAGCACTCAATAAAGACTTCAAAGAAACTATATCATGTTTGTTCTTTACAGCAATGAGCATATCATCAACATAAAACATTAACAAAATAATGGAATTATCACTTGACACTTATAATAAATACAACTATCATACTCACTTCTTGTGTAGCCAATCTTTATCATGTGGGAAACAAAGCGCTTGTACCACTGCCTAGGAGATTGCTTAAGACCATAAAGCGACCTCTTAAGTAGACAAACATGATCTTCCTTTCCCTGCACCTTAAAACCTTCAGGCTGTTCTATGTAAATCTGTTCCTCCAAGTCACCATGAAGAAATGCAGTCTTCACATCAAGCTGTTCAAGCTGCAAATCATACATGGCCACTGAAGCAAGTAGTACCCTGATTGAAGTGTGTTTCACCACTGGAGAGAATATTTCATTGTAGTCTATCCCCTCCTTCTGTGCATAGCCCTTGGTTTCAAGTTTGGCCTTATACCTTTTATGCTCCTTCTCAGATGTTGCCTCTTTCTTACGAAAGGTCCATTTACACTTAATGATTTTTTCTTCCTTTGGGGTTTTCCACAATCTCCCAAGTCTTGTTCTTCTGCAGAGACTTCATTTCCTCCATCATAGCTGCCATCCATTTATCATGTTGTGCATCACTTAAAGCATCATGGTAGGAAGATGGATCACCTGTACCTACAGTAAGGGCATAGACAACCATGTCCTCTAACCCGTATCTCACAGGTGCTTTGTGAGTACGCTTTCCTTTACCCTTTGCTACAGTATAGAAAACTTCTACTGGTTCCTGTTGTCCTGGTTAGTCACTGGATGACTCATTTTCTCTTGTTGTTTCTGACTCACCTAACTCCACCTGCACAGTAGAACCTTCTTTATTTTCACCAACTGTTTGTGAATTGCATTTTGACTTCCCCACATGAGACTCATCAAACACGTTGTCCCTGCAAATCACAACTTTTTGTGAACTTGGATCCCACAACTCGAATCCCTTTATGCCTTTCTTAAAACCGAGAAAGATGCACTACTTAGACTTTGAGTCTAACTTGGAACGTTGCTTACTCTCAACATGTGCATAGGCTGGACAACCAAATATTTTTAGAAGAGAATGATCTATTGGTTTTCTTGTCCATACCTCTTTGGGAATTTTACAATCAATTGCCTTTGATGGAGAGACCTGTTGATGAGGAAACATGCCATATTCACTGCTTCTGCCCAAAATCTCTTGCTCAACCCTGCATTCAGCCTCATACTCCAAGCTCTTTCTAGAAGTGTTCTGTTCATCCTTTTAGCTGCACCATTTTACTGTGATGTCTTCGGAACCGCGAAGTGACGTGTAATCCCTTCAGCTTTACACAATTCTAGAAACGGCTTATACATGTACTCCACTCCATTATCTGTTCTTAAGTACTTAATTTTCTTTCCTGTCTTCCTTTCCACTTCAGCCTTCTATTCCTTAAATTTAGTAAATACCTCACTTTTATGCTTTATGAAGTAGATCCAGACTTTTTTTGAGTAATCATCAACAAAGGTCACGAAGTATTTTGCCCCACCATTAGATTTTGTTGTTGAAGGACCCCATACATCGCTATGTACATAATTAAGCACCCCTTTACTCTTATGTTTTGCAATTTTGAAACTAACCTTGTATTGTTTCCCGAACACACAATACTTGCAGAAGTTTAGTTTACAAGTTTTCACTCCCTTCAACAGTTTTCTTTTATGAAGCTCCATTAATCTTCTTTCTCCCATATGCCCTGACCGCATATGCCACAAATATGTATCATCTGTATCAAATCCTGCATCTGTAGTCACAGATGCTCCACCTGTAACAGTGCTCCCTTTGAGTTTGTATAGGTTTCCTGTTAGTTGTCCCTTCATGACAACCATAACACCCTTAATAACTTTGAGAACTCCACCTTCTGCTATGTATTTGCAGCCATTTGAGTCAAGTGCCCCCAAAGATACTAAGTTTTTCCTTAATTCTGGTACATGTCTCACATTTGCTAAAGTTCTTACTATCCCATCAAACATTTTGATTTTGATAGTGCCTATTCCAATGGTCTTGCATACAACATCATTCCCCATTAGGACAGACCCACCATTGTATGGTTGATATGTATCAAACCAATCCTTATGTGGACACATGTGATATGAACATCCAGAATCTAAAATCCAAGAATCAGAAGATTGATTCTTACCCGATGATATAGAGAGTACATTTCCATCATCTCCATCTGAACTGTCAGCCACGCTAGCTTCCTCAGATGCCTTATCTACACCTTTATTCTTCAAGTCCGCCTTCCTCTTCAAGCAATCTCTCTTTAGATGACATTCCTTCTTACAATAGTAATAAGAGACATTTGTCTTTGTCCCTTTTGATTTCGATCAACTATTCTTAGATCCCTGCTGATTTGATCTCCCTCTTTCTTGTTTCTTGTCATCTCCAAAAAGACATTCTCCTTGAGATTTCGTACTACTGGCCTTCTTCCTTGTATCATTGGACATGAGGGTAGCTGCGACTTCATCCATCTCAAGGGTCTCCTTCTCGTACAAGAGAGTCGTTATTAGGTGATCATATGATTCTCGGAGCGATGACAGCAACAATAACGTCTTGTCTTCATCCTAGATCTTAACCTCCAGGTTTGCAAGTGTACTTACGATCTGATTGAATATGTTAAAATGCTTTAATAGATCCATACCTTCTTCCATCTGTAGAGAATACGATTGTTTTTTCACGAACAACTTGTTCGTTAAGGCCTTCGTCATGTAGATGCTTTCAAGTTTCGCCCATAACTGCGGGGCAGATTCGATACCCACAACATATTGTGGGGCATCATCAGAAAGATTCAATCGAATAACACTTACTGCCTTTTCCTCCATCTCCTCCCAATCTTTGTCAGTAATTTTTGTAGATTTCTTCTACTTCCCCAACAACGTTTTCGCCAAACCCTGTTGTATCAGAAGATCCTTTATCCTTTGATGTCAGAGAGTGAAATTGTTCTTCCCATTGAACCGCTTGATATCATACTTGACATTCGATCCCTTCCCTGCCATCGTGATAGTAAACCTTAAAAAATGAAAACCTAGAGCTCTGATACCAATTTGTAGAAACGCAACCCTAAAACGATGCAAAAGATAATGGAAAAACAGAACAAACAATGCACTCGGATTTTACGAGGTTTGGCAAGGTTGCCTACATCCCTGGTGAGATGAGATCTTGCTTCACTATCAATGGAGAATATGATTACAGTGCTCATCCTCACACTTCTCTGTGTTGCTTGCATTATAGAGAAAGAAACCCTCGCTAAAAATATATAGCGAAAAACTCTAATCCGGAAAGTACACAATTGCCCTCAAATAAAAAATTAGAGCGGGACCGCCGAGCCCCCCTACACCCCTTGCTATGCAGGGGGACCTCCTGCCCCCTTGCAACCCCCACGGCCTGCTAACCGACTAGTGGGACCGCCGTTCTGCCTGTCGAGGCGCTGCACCAGTACTCCCTGGATTAAACTGTGACGGAATACATACACCAACAATCTCCACCTTGGTGGTTGTAGTTCATCTTGATTCTTTTTCTCTTTATCAATAAAGCTTTAAAACAACCAACAGGTTATTCAATTTTAATTTTGAAATCCAGAATGGATGTCTACTTCCACATGTCCAAGTTTTATAAAGCCTTATATGTTGATGAAAATGAGAAATAGATTAGGGTTTCAGCCATCATGAGGCGTGCTCTAGCTCCCTCTATCCTGCTACCATGCATAACAGTAGGTACAGTGTTAAACGGATGCTCATGAAGTACAAAACAGGTTTCCCTAGTGTGCCTAGGTGTGCCACAATGGTCACATCTGAGCCTTTCTTTGTCATCCCCACGGTTTTGGCCCTTGGCCTCTTTCTTCACCATGCCAATCTCTATGGGAGCTAGAAGTAAGAGTAGATCTCTCAAGTGATGGTGTAGTTTTCATGGCCACTCTTCTGGTTTCTTTACTTTTCAAATAGCTAAACATATCATATAAAGATGGCTGGATTGGTTCATATTCCGGGTTCAGTCCGCTAGGGAGAATCAAAACATGCTCCTTCTCAAGTGTTTATAGTCAATCTCTTCATCCTTGAGATTGGATAGTTAGAGGTCTCTATAGTGATCATACTCTTCCCATAGACCAATTAATTTGTTATTATACTCAAAGATAGTCCTGTCTCCCTGCTTCTTTGTGATAACCTTTTAAAGGAGTTGGTAGACCTCAGCCGAGTCACCCACTTGGTCAAAAGTCTTAGGGACACCACCCCAAATATCCTTGTCAGTTTTCTTTCACATATAACTCCAACCAATCTCATATTTCATAGAAAAAATCAACCAGGTTATAACGGTTTAGTTATCCGTCTCCCATTTTTTATATGTTGGATCACTTGAATTAGGGGCTTTGATGGTACTAGTGTTGTATCCTAACTTCCTCGATTTTGCATTGATAGCTTCACCGAGTGAGCCCAATCCAGATAGTTGGTGTTGTCCAACTTCACAATGGATATCTGGGTGTTGGGATTTTCAAAGGCAGTCAGATTGGAGTGGCTTCCATAGGTCCACTGACCTCTGACATTTTTTGAGAACACAATTGGAAAGCTTATTGGATTCCCAAACCAGATTGGTAGATCACCCTCTACCCCGACACTCCTTCAGAGTACTTCACACAACAATTTCAGCAAATAAAAAGTTCACAAACTTGAAGAAACTTCCATCAAATGTACATTTCAGGGTGTGAGTTCATTTTATTACAACTCACAAACCCCCAAATAGTAGAACTTACTAACAAATAGCAGTAGATAGCCTTGAGCTCAACATTCAAGATGAAAAGCAGCCAAAGACACAAAGCTGGCACCTGGCGGTACTGTAGGCTGGTAGAATAATGAGTTGCAGACCTAGAACATAGTCTCTTGTAACTGAAGTCTTAGGGGTCCCAAAGAAGACCTTTGGGAGACTCTAATGGGCTTGGCCTCAACTCCAATGGATCCTTGATGACAGAGAAAAAGGAACTGGAAGACAGGGCTGACAGTAACTCTTTTGTTGTTGTTGTAAATCTGTGTCTTCACAGCTTTAAAACTCTATCAATGTCTTCTAAATGATGGATGAACAACTCAGACATTTCTTCTTACATGTTACGACCTCTATTGGAGCCTCTACTCTTTTAGGGTTGCAAACAAGAGCCACAATGGAGAGGGAGGTTGCGGTCGACTCTCAAACTTTATTCTGATACCAAGTTCAAAGTAATGGAAGAGAGGAAGAGAAGAGGAGAGGAGAATGTGAGAGGAAGAGTGTGCGTTATATGCTTGGTGAGAGAATCGATTTCTCTCCCCTATGTTGATTTACTTGCTTATAATAAGAGGAATCACATAAATACCCCCATATTAACATAATAGAACCCAGCGAGGTAAAAGGTAAAATACAATACAAGATAATAGCAAAGTAACCTAAATACCCTTATTACACGAACTCTAACAGAAATAAACAAAACAATGTTAAACTCCTTGAGTAATAAGCCAATAAGGAAAATGTAATTGACTTTAACTCTATTAAAACAAAGGATAAGATAGAGTTATAGTCAGTTGGAACTCTATATTATGGCATTACCACAAATACAAGTAACTGAAATAAGAAGAAATAAACAATAAACTTCCTAATACAGTATTCCACAATGGGAGACTATTCCTGGTTAAATTCTTAACCAGAACTATATGACTGAGTTAATGTCTTGTTGACTCAGTTGAGTTATTGAGTTGACTCAGGTTTTTCTTCCTTCTTTAGTACTTCATTATGTACCTTTGATCTGCATCACTATGCGTATTTTATTTGTTTCCATTTAGTTTCGATAAGGTTAAGGTTGAGTGACTTGAGTCGAGTAATGCGTTTTTGGGTACATGGAAATATTTATATGCATATAATTTGTATGGGAGAGTGTTGGGCTCACTGCTAGCTTTCTTGGAGCTAGCGGCTCAACCAATTGGGGGGGGGGGATGGGATGGGAGGGGCATTGGGGTCATTTCCAAAGGGGAGGGAGATGGAGTGACATAGGCTGGGGCACCGCAGCAGCGTGCCCATCCTTGTCCCTATGGCCCTGTTTGTTTGACAGAGAAAAGTAGAAAAGGTAAAAAGGGGTGGGAGATTTGTACTTGTTACCCACAAACTACCACAATATGAGTGTTTGTATAAGTGGGGTGGAAAACTTTCCAGACAAGTTAATTAAATGCAATCATATTTATTAAGGCGGAAAGAAGACCGAGGTGTTTTAGGGTCTTTTGAAGCACTTGGGTGATAGGATGGGCATAAGGCGTCGCCTTATTGAATAAAAAGTTTTATTGTTGTTTTTTTATGTAACCATTTTATTTGCCTCAAAGAGCATATTAAAAATTATATATTTCCACTTATATGCTAAATAAAGATTAAAGATTCATATCAATGCAAGATATTCATCAGAAAAACAAATCAATAAAGTGAATAAACTAAGTAAGTTCATCTTCATCATAGCATATAATATAATTATGAAACAAAATTATAAATATAAAGAAAAAAAGATTGTTTAAATATGTAAGTATTTATTATACTTACCTCTATGGAAAATAGAAGGGAAAAAAAGAGAACAACATTTTCTGGCCAAATTTCCGTATGCATGAAAAACAAGCACCTGAAGTACATGTGAATAGAGGAGAAATGCAAATTTGAATAATAAAAGAGACATACAGGTTTCGATCTCATTGTAGAAATATCACCACTGCTGCTAACTTCCCTACCACCCTCTGCCTTTACTGACAGAGTCGTAGACAATAATAAACTAAACAGAAGAGAAAGTGACATGGCTCTGTTAGGAAATAGAGAACTAAAAAAAAAAAAAGAAGAAAGAAGAAGAAAAAATAGAGAAGAAAGAGATATGGCTCTGTTTGGTGACAGAGAACTGAAAAAAAGGAAGAAGAAGAAAGAACAGAAGAAAGAGATATGGCTCTGTTCAGTAACATAGGACTGGAGAAAAAAAAAGAGGAAGAGAAAAGGTCTCCGCTTGGTAATAGAACTGAAAAAAAGAAAAGAAGGAAGAAGCAGCAGAAGAAGAAAAATAAGAAAAAAAGAACCTTGCTGGAGCCGGAATGGCCTGACAAATACTCGTCGAAGGAAGAATCATCGGAGGAGAGTCGTTGGCACCGGAATTGACGGAGGAAGGAACACCGGTGCCCTGGTTCTCCCAAATGAAGAAGAAAACAACCAAAATGGTTTTGCAATTTGTGTTTTGTTCAACCAAAGTGTGGTTTTTTTACTATACATTTGATCCCATAGTTCTCAAGTGTACAAAATTCCCATATGCTTCCCAATCACGGCAAAAGATACGGAATTTGTTGTAATACATTAAAAAATAATTAACAAACAAAAATATAAAAGAAGTCTGCCTTGGTCGTAAGGCGTTATAAGGCGGCATAAGTTTTCGCCTTAGCCAATAAGGTGATCCCCTTACATGAAACCCATAAACTGCATGACTCCCTTAGTCTACCCATATCGTCTTACGCCTAGACGACACCTTAATAACTATTAATGCAATTATTGTTGTCTGCTGATGTCGCACTCAGATTTTTCCCACCCCACTCACTTCCAAAGACTTTGGCACCATTTATGGAAAAGTTGATTTTGTGTCTCTCTCCTCCTCCTATTTCCTCTCTTTCCCATAGAATCCCACCCCACCTGTATATTCTCTCTCTCCTACCAAATCCCACTCCACTAAAAATTACATATTCCATTATTTCCTTCCCTTCCCTTCCCTTGCCTACCCAACCCACAACATGTGGGACCCACGCTCACAAGTTTCCCAGCCCTTTTTATCCGTCAAACAAATGGGGCCTATTTGTATTTATGTACATAGATATATGTATTTGTTTATGTGTTTTAGCTTTTGAGTTTTTGCACTTATATAATTATAATTTCTGAAGACTTCTGCCAGGTAAAGGAGGACCAGCTTATTACTGAGGTGGAATTTCCAAGACAACTTCTTGACCCTTGTACTGTTACTATTTCATAATCTTCTGTCTGCTGCCATGTGGGATGAATTATCCCATCTGAACCTAGTTTATTTCATCCTCTTTTCATCATCTTTTCTGCTTGTGATAGCTCAAATCCTCTCAGATTTCGTTCTTGATGTTTTCATATGCCTTAGTCCTTTAAGATTTATTCACTTGTTTCTGAGCTGGGGCATCAATTGCTCAAACATTTTGACAGATCATGATTATTTGTCTCCATTTTTCATTAGCTATACCAATTTTTATCTGAACATACATGTGTATACTTGATAAAAAAGAAGAAAAGTTTCGGGGTATTGTTTGTTCAACATTCATGCATTTGCTTTCTCAGGCATATACATTAGTTGTTAACTATGGACAATTGTAGTCATATACTAGTCAGATTATATGGCTAGCTATGGATATAGAGTATAAATTATTTTGTGCTCATTATAAACTCGTTCTTTGCTGTATCCTTTATATTTCATGAACTCTCTTAGGTTCAATAAACATCTTGTGATGGATGCGTTGTTTGATTTTCAAAAAAACACTCCTTCCTCCATGGCAGGTGCAGTGCAAGACAGATTAAACTTATGGCTTCTAAAGACCCAGAACTTTTTGAATGAAGTTGCCTCTCCATTGGTGAAAACTGGGCAGATGGTTAGGAAGACTGATCCTGAAAATGCCTTGGATACTCAAGAAATTGGAGAACTCTTTCTGGCAGAACAAACTATTGATTGTAGAACGCCAAATGGAAATCTTTCTTTGGCTGCCATAGCATCAATTGAGCAGTTCAGTAGGTAAAGAGGCTTAATGAGTAGTGGTTTCACGCAGACATGTTTATATGTTTGGGCTGAGCTTTCTTTTGCTGTATTCATTACATAGTTGATTCTTTTCTTACTCTTCAGAATAATTTTGGCATGATGAATATTTGAGTGGGGCTAAGCAAGACTGCCATTCCTGCCAAGCTTAGCAGGATGGGCTCCATATCTGCCACATGGTAGCTTAGGTAGCACCCAAACAACACTGGTAGGCCCCATCCTCACCTACTCTGCCAAATTCTCAGTTTCAAAGCACTTTGCCATATGAGCTGTAGTTGAAGTAGAGACCTATTTTTTAGCCCTTTTGACCGCCCCAAAAAGGTAAACAATTAAAGACTGCCGAAAATACAGAGAGGCATTAAAGTGGCTATTTAATTGGAATTATGCTAGGAATTTGACATACAACTAATACAGAAGGTCCTCCATCTTATCCGACAGTATTGAGTGGTTAGAGCAGTCCTTGATGTGGCTTAATCAGGCTGCCCATCATGCTTGGCCTATGTCCCTTTGAAGCTTTGTGTGTCTTCTTTTTTCTCGCCCATTAGGATCTTTTGATGACATAAGTTCTACATTCTAAACACAAAGTGGACAGATTTTGTTCTTCTGTCAAGCCTTAACGTCTATTTTGGCTTGACATTGCAAGGCACAACTCTATGGGAAGGTGGATAAGATCATAAGAGGCTTATTGACAGTGAATATTGTGATTATATTTGTGATGGAGTTCCGGAAATTGGAGATAGAGCCATAATTTGAATCAGCATCCAGGTCTTATCCTTGGCAAGCTTGACTTACCAAGAAACTCAAGTAGAGGCCTAGAGGGTTTACAAGTTGGCAAGTTGGTGCTTTTATGCTCTAAGAAGGAAGAAATAACTTTGCACATGTTCTTAATTGTGATTTAGCAGTTGATATGTGTAACTATTATCTTTTCAGTATAGTTGTCGGCATCCCTAGAGTTAAAGATATTCATAGCATGGCTAAAATTCCTCCTACATTCAAAAGGCTCTGTTGTATGCTGGCTGAATATTTATGCTTTCTCCTGTGTTCTTGGGAACAAGGATTAAAGTATCGGTCTCCGTATCGGTCGGCCAAAATTAAGATATGTATTAGAGGGTATTGTATCGTATCCTATCGGAGATACGTTAAGATACGCTACAGATACACACATAAATGGATAGGAAACACTTTTGCATAAAAAAATAGTTTAAAAAGCCATGTATAACATGTATTATGCATAAACACTAAATTGAGAGTATCACACTGAGAATCCAAGGTTTGTAGTTGTTACGAGTGTAAAATCTCTGTTCCTAACCTTGATATCCACTTTAGTTAGAGAGAAAAATGGCTGGCAGCAACTTTGGAAGAAAAACCCTTCGAAAAAATCGTGTTTTGCTGAAAAATGACCCATCTTGGCCATTATATGATCGTAGTGCACTGTATCGGTACGTATCGTACCGTATCGGTTGATTCATACCGATATGCACCAATACATACCGAAATGTACATTGCACCTCGATTTTTAATTTTCCAAAGAGTTGGTGCATATCAGTGGCGTATAGGTATGTATCGTATGATACATATCGATACAAAGGATTTTAAAATTTTAATGTAGTGTATTGGTAGTATCGTATCGATAAGGGCCGTTATAGATATGTATCGTCCGATACGGTACGATACGTACCGATACTTTAAACCATGCTTGGGAAGAATGTAACAAAGATTATTCACGAGAAGGCTAGAGAACTGAGAAGAATTTGGGAATATCTTGGTGTATTCCGGGGGTGATCTTGTGGTACAGAGGAGTTTGTAGGCAGAGAATCATTGGGCATCAACTGGTAGAACACATTTGAAATCTGGGTTATAGTGTATTCCGGGGGTGATCTTGTGGTACAGAAGACTTTGTAGGCAGAGAATCATTGGGCATCAACTGGTAGAACACATTTGAAATCTGGGTTATGGTCTTTGTAATATTTGTAGGAAGCTGACTAATGATCATAATGCTTTATATTTTGTGTTGCTTCATCTCAATTTTTTAGTGAATGGCTGTAGAAATGGCATATTGGGACAAGCTTTATCTTCTATCTTTGTGCCCCCTTTTTTTTTTGGGAGCTTCTGATGGCACTTAAAGCAATTCATTGCATCAGTCAGACTTGGTGAAATGTTGTGAAATGATTTCTTAAGCTGTAAGCTGCAGGATGAATGGGTTAAGTGGGAAGAAAATGCAGAGAATATTTGAAGCACTTGCTCCTGAATCTGTATGTTATGATGCACGCAACTTAGTGGAGTATTGCTGCTTCAGATTCTTGTCAAGGGATAGTTCTGATATTCATCCTTGCTTGAAGGTTTGTGTATTCATCAAAGTAAACAACTCTTACCTTGCAATATTTTATTTGTTTCCTTTGCTTGTCTGGTGGGCCCCTCACTGTGCTACAGTCAGAGGTTAACATTGCCCTAGTGGGTGGAGATGGGACTATATCCCAGCTCTGGGATGGACACATGGTCCATCAGTGAACTTTGTATTTTGGAAATGAATTGATATGTGTGTCACTAACGAGTGAGAGAAAAGTGGTTGCAACGGGGTGTATGTGAGTTACTTTTAAAACCGAACTGAACCAGCAATCAAACTGACAGACTGGAACCACCCTTATTTTCAGTGCAGTTTGGATACAAGACCATTCTGTGCTTTAACCAGAATCAAACATGCCGTTTGTCTAAAAGACATCTGGTTTTTGGAAACAGGCCAGTTCGGTGGTACCCCTAATTAAAATATGTTAAAAGGTAAGAAGTGATTGCCACTATGCTACATATGCTGCTATTCTCATCTCAAACTTTTTGATTTTGTTGAGTGCATATTTTCAATACCGTTTTTTGATTGGTCAAACCCACTCAAAACTGCTCAAAACCTGGAACCGGGCATTTTCCAGTTTGATTCCTAGTTCAGTTTTGAAAACCATGATTTGAGTCCTAAAGATGTATAATGCGGAAATATCTATATAGCTTGAGGCCAGCCTGAATCTAGGTACTTGCATTGTGGAAGATCGATGGCAAGTATTAACAGCCTCCTAAAATGTACTTCAGGAAGCCTGGGACCTTAATGTTAATATGTTGATTTGGCATCATTGTCCTGATGTGGGCCCATGTGGAAACTTGGTTAGCAATTGAAATCCAAGTGGCATCACTGAGTCTCTTTTGTCTGGTTATTATTGTTAGTTTACTGCAATTATCTTGTTTAATATTTTAGTACTTATTGGATTTTTTTATGGCAATACACTGGATATTCTTGTGGTGGGGGGTTAAATAGGATGAACCCTAGGTTCAGATTACACACTCCTTATAACAGGACCTCAAGCAAACGCTAAAACAGATTTTAGGTCAACAGTAGGGTCAAAGTCAACCTTGTCCAATGAAGATCAGATTTTGACTAATGTTCACAAACTGTTAGAAAAAGTAAATTGCAAAATAGTGTGATGTTCTAACTGTCGCATTTAAAGTAAAACAGTATATTATCAAACCCGAGTCTAGTTTGGGAGAAATCTTGTAGTAACAGATTATCAGTCCTGATCTGATTCAAACTATGGTTGAAGGTCACTAGGAAGGGCCTCTTGAATACTTGATAGTGTGGAGAGAATGTGCTGGTCAGATTGCTCACTAGGGCTTGAATCAACTTGAGCCAAAAGGGGGCTAAAACAGGGCTGCAGCTAGCCTTGTGTGATGGTCCTTAGCTGTGTTTTGATTCTCAGCAATAACAGAATATAACAGTAAATAAAATTGATGAACTCCTCTTCCAAATCCTGCTTGAATCAATTTAAGCATACCCCAATAACAGTTGAAGAAATAACCACTTACTTGAGAGAAGAAACAGGAAATATAGAAGAGGATATGACCTTTGATCTCCGATGGAGGGCCTTTAGAGAAGAAGGGGAAGATCAGTGTAGCAGGGGAGAAAAGGGAAGCACACACTCTCACCGAGCACAAAACCAACTAAACCGATTCTAACTTCTGCATTCAAGTCTTGAAAATAAAAGGCATGAAATAAAAGACCCTGAGCTGGACTGGTTCTTCTTGGCTCGTGGCTTCCAAAGCCGGTCATAATGGTTCAACCAGTCAAGTGCAGTTGTATCTGCATCAATCCCCCACCAATAGGCCTAGGTTAGAATCCCTCCAATCCCAAGGGTTTCCCTTTCTGAAATGTGTCTTACAGCAGCAACAAAGGCAATGGCCATTCTTATTGATAAAATCGTTGGGTGCCTAGAATAGGCTACAAGCTTTGATATAAAAAGGAAGAGTCCCTAGCTATGTAAGAAGGCTATCTAATCTATACTTACATAGCCAATAGGAAACATAGCACAAGAAGGAAATCCACCATGCTAGGTAATGAGTCTTAAGTGCAACAAAACAACTCGAAAATAAAAGTAGGACTTAAAGAAGCGTAGCTTCTGTTTAGTCGTTGGTCACTAAAGCCTGTTTGGTTTTCTCCTTTCTTTGGGAGAAAGTGAAAAACTCCCCTGCATCGTGTTGTCTTCATAAGCATTGATGCAGATTAATCACAAAAAAAAGCTTATTTTATTAGGAATAAACCTAGGGTTGGGTTCCATATATGTTGGGCCTTTGATCCCATGTGTTTTTTAGTATAATAGACCACTTTTAGGGGTCATACAAGTCTACTGCTTTGACACGTGTTCTAGACATGTGATCAGATACCACTACAACTTTTACAAATAAAGAAAGATAAGAGACCACAACTTTCACAAATATCAAAAGGATAAGAGCAACACACCGACACTTTCACACAGTGTAACATATTTTCATTGGGTTTTGATGGGTTATTTAATTTCTAATTTTTGTACCTAATTAGTTTCTAATTCCAATTGTTTTATTTCCTAGTTTACTTTTCCAGATTTAGTAACTAGAGGTTAGTAATCTTTATTTCAGTTTTTTAGTAACTTTGAAGTTACTAAATTGTAATTATCCCCCCATCATTATTATAAATAAAGGAGAGGGCTCCCATTAAGCCTCGAATGATTTTATGAATAAGAAAGCTATGCTGTTTGCTCTTATGAGTGTGTTTTTTGTGTGATCAAAGTGATGGACTGGTGTTCGATCCAGTGACTCTTTGCGGCGTGAAGTCCAAGAGGTCTATTCAACTATTCTCTCTATCTTCCTCAATTTCTCCAAAGTATTCAAAATGGTTTAAAGGCTATATTGCTGCTACACAGATCAGCCCCTGGTTTAGTCCTAAGGGTTTGCTGTTGTTGTGACCTGATTAGTACTGCCATATCGAAATCGATGGCCTGCTGGATTCATTTTGATTTTCTGTTATGTTGTTGGGCTGGTTATGGTTGTTCTTTGATTAAAAAATCCTGCAGTTGAGACTTGGTTAGAGCATGGCAGAGGACAACCCTATTACTGAGTTGAATAACTCCATTGCTTCCATGATGGAGATGTTGATGGAACTGAATCAAGAAATGGTGCAAATGCATGAACGATTAGCAGTAGTGGAACGACGTGTTGGTATCCTAGAATCTTTAATAGCGCCTGTGATGCCTCTGTGGGAAGTGAAGATACCTCTATTCAGACCAAAAGAACTTGAAGTCAAGGTTCACATTGAAAAGATGGTTCTTGAAGCTTCAAAGACAGAAGGTCAAGAGATAGAAGATTCCACTGAAGAATTCTACTTTGAAGAAAGCATAGTCGACAAGATTGAGGCCTTGGAAGATGAGGTAGTGTCCACAACAAGTCTTTGAGATTCATGATGAGAAGGAAGAGTTTGTTCCAATTCTTGATGAGAAGGTTACCAACGTTAATGACTCTATGCATACAACATTCACAGTTGGTATCGATTCAGAGGTCGAACATACAGAGTTTGTTATGCCATCACGGTTCTTCAAAGAGAAAGCTCCACGCCTTGAAGACTACATTCCACAAGTTCACAAGCAACCAGAATTTTGTTTGGGAATGGTTAAAGCTGCTACGCACATGTTGTTTCCCCCTTATCACTGCAAAATTCGAGGACGAATTTTTTCATGAAGGGGAGAGTTGATGCAGATTAATCACCAAAAAAGGCTTATTTTATTAGGAATAAGCCTAGGGTTGGGTTCCATACATGTTGGGCCTTTGATCCCATGTGTTTTGAGTGTAATAGACCACTTTTAGGGGTCTAAAAGAGGGGTTCTAAGATTGAGTACGGGATTACTAGTTAGTTTCCTGTTTTCATTGGTTTCCTTTTTAGTTGGGTTTTGATGGGGTTATTTAGTTTCTAATTTCAATACCTAGTTTAGTTTCTAATTTTCAGTCATAAGTTAGTTTCTAATTCCAATTGTTTTATTTCCTAGTTTACTTTTCCAGATTTAGTAACTAAAGGTTAGTAATCTTGATTTCAGTTTTTTTAGTAACTTTGAAGTTACTAAATTGTAATCGCCCCCCCATCATTATTATAAATAAAGGAGAGGGCTCCCATTAAGCCTCGAACGATTTTATGAATAAGAAAGCTATACTATTTGCTCTTATGAGTGTACTTTGTGTGTGATCAAAGTGATGGATTGGTGTTCGATCCAGTGACTCTTGGCAGCGTGAAGTCCAAGAGGTCTCTTCAACTATTCTCTCTATTTTCCTCAAATTCTCTAAAGTATTCAAAGTGGTTTAAAGGCTATATTGCTGCTACACAGATCAGCCCCTGGTTTAGTCCTAAGGGTTTGCTGCTGTTGTGACCTGATTAGTATTGCCATATTGAAATCGATGGCTTGCTGGATTGATTTTGATTTTCTGTTATGTTGTTGGGCTGGTTATGGTTGTTCTTTGATTAAAAAATCCTGCAGTTGAGACTTGGTTAGACTCCCTATCCTAGTCTACATGAAGCATGCTATGAAAATACTTCATGAGGGATATTTCTAGTCATTTTTACAAAATAGTGTAGAATGGTCTTAATAATTGTGTTCTCTCTAGTCTCTAGGACATTGCATCGATGCTTGAGAGGGAATTTCCCAAAGTCCATGATTCCTTGCTTTTGCTTTGGAGATTGTATGTTGGACATTGTAAGTTTGAAGAGTTCTGCCTTGGCCATGTTCTTGGACCAGTTGATTGAAGTGTAGTGCAGTAAACAATCTTTACATTTTGTGGAGATCAAAATCAAGAAATTTGGGTGTTTTTTTCCCCTTACTTGAGTATATCCAAAGCAACAGGTTCAAAGGAAAAATGAATTGTTCATGCCATGCTCCATTGTAGCTTTTCCCTTTCGCTCTGGAACACTGGGCAGCCATTGCATGTTTCTTGCAGACCAAAAAAGAATCAAGAAGCTCTACATCATATTCATATTCTGAAGATGAGATATTGCAGATATGGTAACTTACCATCCCGAGATGCCAGGACTGGACCTGAAAACTGTCCAGTCAGTGTGATGATAGCACCTGCTTGCTGCAGAGTGAATAGGTGGGTGGATGAGAAATGTATATACTTTGTGCTGGGGAAGCAAATTTGCTTTAGCTGTGTGGAAGGAAGTTTTGTCAGAGTGTGGCATGACTTTTTTCTTCTATATTTTCAGTCATGGAGGAATAGGAGGGTGGGGAGCTGGTGGATTAGAGGGTCAGAATCTTATGGACAATGATTCCTTTTGTGGTTTTCGGGAGCTTATCGAGGGAATGGAATATGCAAATCTTAGAAGACAAAGAAAAATTCATGTAGTGGGTTGCAAGAAAACCTAGTAGACTTTTATCCTTCTTTATTTTTATTTTTTTTATTTTTTTATTTTTTTATTTTTTTTATTTTTAATGTGTATGTGTGGGGGTGGTGGTGGGTGGGATGGATTTGTAAAAGGGTGAAGGGAAATTGTATAGGATTGAGGGGTTGGGCTTTTTTGTATTGAGGGTTCTCTTGAGGTTGCTTTGTTGGATAATATTAATATAACATAGTAACTTACCTGTTCTGAGAAAAAAATGTTGCTCTTGATTTTTAACCGTTTTCCTTTCATATGAATCCTATGGATAATTATGGATTTCATTTTTACAATTTTTGCGGAGAGCTACTTGATTTGTTTTCAGTTAATAGTTGAACTTTGGAACTTGTCCTTATCCACAGCCTCAGTTAATCGAGAATTTGAACATTATTATTCTTAGAGCTTAGAAGTCCGACCAATTGCCTAGCCATTGAGATAGTGTCATGAAATATGGCAGGCAACTTTGGAGACTTTGACTCGAGAGGGGTTTACATCATCTTGCAGGACTTGGTGTTTAGAGAGTTTCCTTTGGAAGGTCTGCAATTGTTAAGGCTCTGAATGTTACTAACAAAACTTTGGAGTTCTAAAAATGTTTATCAAGTGAAGTAAAAAACAGTTGCCTGTTAAATTTTTTTTCACTCATTTAAGACAAGTATGCACTCCTAGAGTTGTTTTACCAGATGCTTACCTTAGTTACATACTTTTTCTTTTAATCTTTTCAACTGGACTCTTTTAATTACAGGAACCTGCGTTTCAGAGGCTTGTTTTCATAACAATGCTTGCATGGGGGCATCCTTATTCTAAAGACACTGACTCAAGTGCTGATGGTTTAAAGAGTGCTTCTTTACAGGTTTGGATCATTCTTGGAAACATTCAACATTATCATTTTATTCTGTTTTTGTAATTTATTGTTGGGATTTCTTTATTACTTATATGAATATATTTTTAAATGGGTTAATATAAATTATTAATCAGAAATGAATATAGGTTTGAAGAAACTAATGATGAACTTGGCTTTTTGGCATGTGCTAGTACTGCACAACACAGAGTTTAGTCTACTGGAGTTTTTGATTTTGCTTTTGTTGGATAGGCAGAAGTAGGAATTTTTATCGTGAAGAAAAAGAAGATGCCAAGGCCTACACATCGGGCATACAAGAGCCACCCAACCCACAAGCCAACAAGACCTGCCTCTCCTAGAACAACTCCTATCCAAGGTTCAAAAACTTGTATTTTGTTCTCGTTTTGGTCAGACTGAAATTTTGACCGATACGGCGCATTTTTTCTGTGAGTTTCACTAAGCCATTTTGCCCCGCGGGGGGGGGGGGGGGGGATGGCCGAAAGTTCGACAAAACAGTGCATTTTTGTGACCGAAATTAGCAAAAAGTGTCGACCAAAATTATGCTACTTCTGGTTTCCCCTCTTGTTTCGTCTTGGGCATGTCAAAACTAGCGGAATTTTGCGGAGATTTCGGCGAAATTTTGAACTATGCTCCTACCTCAATAGGGTTCAGGAAACAAAAAAGGAGGAACCTAGAACCCCTACCCCTAGGTTTCACACCCTACTTCAATGGTATCATTAAAGATAAAGCATAATGAATAAAGGGGATAGAACATGGATTAATGTTAAGGATAAGATTATGACTCACACCTCGCCTTGTAGTCCATACCATTTATGGAGTTGTGCTACATTCCATACTTGTACCATTGTAATCCATCCCAATCTTCTCTATAAATAAAAGGCCTCTGTTATACATAGACAAGCCAAATCATTCTCTAATATTCTCTTCTCTACTTGGTATCAGAGCCCAATACTTTGGGTATTTTTTATCGACTATTCCGCCAGATTTTTTGACCTCAAGCAACCGAGGCTTCGACCTCCTCACTTGGCCAAGCATCGTCAACTAAACATGCCCTAAGGCATTTCGCGCCATGCTGACCTTTGCCTAGCTCCACTAGCCTCTGCTTGTCCCCTGTGATGCGCTGCTTGGCCTTTGCGCATCTCTGCCTGGTCCCTGCATCCTTGCTTGGCCCCTGTGACCTCCACCAGCCTCGCCGAGCCCCTATCAATCTCTGCCAGCCCTGCCTAGCCCTTGTCGACCTCTGCCAGCCTTGTCTGGCCCATATCGATCTCTGCCTGCCTGTCTGACCCTTGTTGATTTCTGCCATTCTGCTTAACCCCTGTTGATCCCTGCCTAATCTCCTCCAACCTGGTCTATGCCGATCTCTGCCAGCCCAACCTGGCCATTGCTGATCCCCTGCCGACCTTCCGTTGGCCATTGCTAGGCATTGTCAGCCCATGCTGCCTGCACCTAGCCCTTGCTAGCCTTGCCTAGCCTAGCCTAGCCCTTACCAGCCACTGTCGATCCTTCTGTGTTTTGATGATACAAGAGACATACCCTTGACTTTCTTGTGACTTTCTTTGGTATTTTTTTCAACAAGCAGCCATTTTTCTTCACTTAACAAGACGACTCTATGACGGAGAGTAGCATTAATGGAAACTTGGTAGGGGAGTTGAGGGTAGTGAGGTGAGTCTTGTTTCTATAACCCATCCCTCTAGTCGGGTCCTATTAAATTAAATGGGACCAATTACCTCGCATGTTCAAGGGCATGTCTACTTACTATTCTTGGAAATCATTTAACAGGCGATACTTCAATGCCGACCTAGGCCCGCAAATAACACATGGTTAGCCAATGATGCTCTTGTCATGTCTTTTCTTTTGAAGTCTATAGAGC
Source organism: Macadamia integrifolia (assembly GCF_013358625.1). Taxonomy (NCBI): domain Eukaryota; kingdom Viridiplantae; phylum Streptophyta; class Magnoliopsida; order Proteales; family Proteaceae; genus Macadamia; species Macadamia integrifolia. The sequence goes on along the minus strand of NC_056560.1, from coordinate 22,512,964 downwards.
CTACTATCAGACCCAATTTTGGTCTTCTGAATTCTACCAAGGAATTATGGGGGGAGGTTGAGTTGACCTCTACAGAGTCTTGCAACTATGCACAAATTTATGAGCTTCATCGACAAGTTTGTGAGACCACTCAAAAAGAGTTGTCACTTATTGCATACTACTTTGCCCTTGTTACTCTTTGGCAACAATTGGATTTTCTATCATCTTTTTTTGGGTGAATAAATAATTCATTACCAAGACAAAGAAAATACATACAAGCCCCTAAGGGGAGGGAGAAAGAAAATAAAAATGGACTTAGCCCTCAAGAGAAGGCTAAAGTCCAAACCACAGAGGAGGGAAGGTCCCAAGAGTCTACAATATGGCAATTTCTAGGGGAAGGGAGACAAGTGATAGCAACTTTAGAGATCCTTGCTTTAACATAAAAAAATATGGAACTCCAAATCTTTTCATGATGCCGAGAGTTGGAGGTCCATTTTCTATGATTGTGCTCCATCCAGATTTGGTTGATTGAGGCACAGAAAGCAAGCTTGGCGATCAGATCACATATAGTCTTCCCTTGGAAGGTCATGTCCATCCAAATTCACTCCCTATGGAAGGGAAGGATTCTTCTTCTGGCCGGCCAGCATTTGGATAGGACAAAAGTCCAAATGGAGCATGAAACAGGGCAGGCGAAGAAGAGATGATCAATGTCTTCCAGCTTTGAGCCGCAAAGATAGCAAGCTGGGGACACTGGGATTCTTCTCTGGATGAGGAATGCTTGCGTAGGAAGGCACTTTTTGAAGACCCTCCAAGCCGTGAAGCTTTGCCTTGGAATATGATGCCTGAACCAAATAAGCTTGTGCCATGGAGCTGGGTCCCCATGCAATCTGATATGATCCCAAGTAGTCTTGGAACTGAAGAGCCCATTTGAAGAGTGGAGCCAAAGGATTGAATCACTTCTCTGATGCCCTCTAAGAGGGAGAGTAGGCAAGCTATTCTAGATCTCAGCAAACTAGGGAGAGGAGTGAGTTGGGGGGCCCAGACTCCAAATGATAAAATGTCTGCAGCTCTAGCATGCCTAGGCAGCCCCGAGCTGTAGATGCTACGGGCAATGAGAGACGATTCCCATCGGATGCCAAGGGTCAAGCCAGAGGAAGGTGGAGGAGCCATCCCCAATGCTATAGGAGATAGATTTAGAGGCAATGGTTTTGAGGGAGAATATCTTACGCCACACCTAGGAGGAGTCTGGAGGAGAGGTTATAGACCAGAAGGAGCCCTGCTTGATAATATGCAAGTAGACCCAGTCCACCCAAATGCATTTCTTCCTGGAAACTACTTTCCAGATGAGCTTTAAGATTCCTGCATTGTTAACGTCCTTGATCTGCCTAAGACCCAAGCCCCCTTCATTTTTAGGGAGGCACACTATGGCCCAACTGATTGGGCGAAGGAATCTAGAAGATTCACACCCTTTCCAGAGGAAGGAAGCAAAGATGGATTCCATTTTGGATATAATGGTCTTGGGCAGCCTATAGATTCTAGTCCGATAAATATAAGAAGCTTGAAGGACAGTTTTAACAAGCACTAGTCGGCCCGCAAAGGATAAAAGCTTTCCTTTCCAAAGGTGAAGGTGTTTCCTGATGAGATCCAACATAGGAGTGTAGTGATGGGCAGTAAGCCTCCCAGGAATAAGAGGAAGCCCCAGGCACTTAACTGGTAGAGAACCCAAAGCAAACCCAGATTTCTGAAGGAGAGAGGCCTTCACGTCATCTGAGATACCCGAGAGGAAGAGGAGAGATTTCTTGTGGTTGATCTGAAGGCCAGACATCCTAGAAAAGAGATCCATGCAATGTAGAATAGTATCTAAGGAGGGGCCGTCCGCTTTGGAGAATATCATCAAATCATCGGCGAAGGCAAGATGGGTCAACTTGAGAGCTCTGCACTTGGGAATGGGGGAGATGAGCTTTTGATTAGTGGCCAGTTGTAAATTTCTAGAGAGAACTTCCATAGCAAGGTAGAAGATGTAGGGCAAAAGGGGAGATCCTTGCTTGATACTGGTTGAGGGAGAGAAGAAGCCCGTCGGACTGCCATTAACCAAAACAGAGAACTTGGGAGAAGCAATGCAATGGAAAATCCAGTTGGTGAAAGCAGGCGGGAACCCCATCTGAGTGAGAACCGAGATGATAAAATCCCACCGAAGAGAATCAAAAGCCTTATGGATGTCAATCTTCATAAGAGCAGCAGGAGAATGGCCTTTTCTGCCAAACCCTTGAACAATCTCATGGCAAAGATGGATGTTGTCACCAATGCTTCTTCCAAGGATGAAAGCTGACTGGTTCTCGCTGACAAGGGAATCGACCACATTCTTGATCCGAATGGCAAGGATTTTGGCGATGAACTTGTATAGAATGTTGCAAAGGGATATTGGCCTGAAATCATTCATAGAGCTTGCTACATCTTTCTTGGGAATAAGGCAGAGGAAAGTGTGACTAATACCCTTGACCTAGCTCGGGTTGAAGAAGAAGCTTTTGACAGCTGTAATCAAATCCTCTCTGATAATATCCCATGCTGAGGTGAAAAAACTCATACTAAAACCATCCGGACCCGGCGTTTTACCAACTTTGTGAGAGAGAATTGCCTTAGTGATTTCCTCATCTGAGGGGATAGACCAAAGCATTTGAGCCATGTTGGAAGGAATGGACTTCTTGATGAGCCCAACAGGAATGGGGGCTGCCGGAATAGAGGGGGGATTGAACAACTTCCTGAAATGATCCACTGCCACCTCTTTAATATCTTCAACTTTGTCCACTTGAATACCCTCAGAATTAGTAAGCTTGAGAATGGAGTTGAAGTTGTTCCTTGCTTTAAGAGATCGATGGAAATAGGAAGAATTAGAGTCCCCTAGCTCCAACCAATTAATTCTGGATTTTTGCTTCAGGAAGCTTTCCTCACTAGCCAATAAGGAGGCAAGCTTTGTAGATTCAGTTTTCTCCTCAGCCAGGGAAACATTTAGGTGATCAGCTTGTAACTGAATCTGAATGGACTATACTACTAATACTAGTACCTTTCAGAAAAAGTGTGAGATGGAATGTGTCTATGATTTTCTCATTATCTCGAATCCAGAATATGATAAAATCCGTGTGCAATTCCTAGGCAGGGACAAATTTCCCACTTTACTACATGCATATAATTTGGTTCAGCATGAAGAACGTCGCCACTCTATTATATTGTACCTGATTGTTTGGCTCTTGTTACTAATAAGGGATGAGGACATTAAGGAGAGATGGAAAGTTTATTTCTGCAACCTACTAATGGAGACGATTTGAGTAATAGTGTCCCAGAAGACTACATTATCCTTCAAGATGCCACATGTCATAGATATATATAAAAAATCAGGGTATCCAAAGTGAAAGAAGCTTTAAAGAGAATGAAAGTAGGCAAGGGACAAGGCCTAGATGAGGTTCCAATAGATTTGTGGAAGAGTAGGAATCTGTGGTTTATCTTGGCTAACCAAACTGTTTAATAAGATTATGAGCATAAGGAAAATGCCAAATGAATGGAGGAGAAGCATTGTGGTTCCGATTTATGAAATAAAAGTGATATTCAGGGCTGCAAAAACTATAGAGGCATAAAACTAAGGAGTCATGCTATGAAATTATGGGAGAGGGTTATTGAAAGTTGAAACCCACTGAGAAAAGAAACTACTATTGCAGAGAACCAATTTGGTTTTATGCTAGGAAGATCCACGAAAAAGCTATTTACTTTGGAGACGCATGGAAAGATTTAGAGATTATACAAAGGATCTCCGTATGGTCTTTTTTTTTTGGATGAATAAATAAATTCATTACCAAGGAGGAAAATTATATCAAGGGGAAAAGGGGGGGAGGCACAGACAACTAGACATAGGGCCCATCAACAAGACATGTATACATCAGATTGGGGGGGGGGAGATTATAGGGGAGGGGAGACCCTAGGACACAACAGTGTGGTAAATAAAGACAGTATTTACTTAGAAAAAGCTTATGATAGAGTCCATAGAGAGATAATCTGGCAAGCGCTAGAGGAGAAGTATTTCAATCAAGTAAATATGTGGACATCATTTAAGATATGTAGGATGGTGTGGTGACTTGTGTAAGTACTGTGGGGGGTCAAGGTAGTGAATTCCCAATTACAATTGGGTTACATCAAGGATAAGCTTTAAGCCCCTATTTGTTTGGCTTATCATGGATGAATTAACCAAAGACATTCATGATGAGGTTCCTTGGTGTATGTTTTTTACTGATAATATTGTTTTGGTGGCTGAGACAAAAATAAGGCTTAATGCCAAGTTAGAGTTATGGAGATCAACCATGGAATTAAAAGGTTTTAAGATAAGCAGAACGAAGACGGAGCATATGGTGTGTGATTTTAGTTACATAAGGATGAATAGTGAGGTGGTGAAAATTGATGAAAGGGAGGTTCCACAAAGTGATTATTTTAGGTATTTGTGATCAATCATAAATAAAGAAGGTGATATAGAGGATATTGTTTCACAAAGAATAATGGATGAAGTGGAAAGGTGCGTTTGGAGTGTTGTATAATCAACGTATGCATTTAAAACTTAAAGGAAAATTTTATAGGACAATCATACGACTAACTTTGTTGTATGATGCAGAATGTTAGGTAGTTAAGAAGCATCACATAGATAAACTTAGTGGAGCGGAGATGAAGATGTTGAGATGGATTAGTGGTAAAACTAGGGAAGATAAAATAAGGAATTATCATATTATAGAGCAGATTTTGGAGTAGTTCTAATACATGATAAGCTACGAGAAAGTCGTTTGAGGTGGTTTGACCATGTTCAATAGAGGCCTTTGGATGCTCCAGTATGGAGGAGTGATTTGATTCAGATTGAAGGAACTAAAAGTGCTGGGGCCAGACCTAAGATGACCTTAGGAGAAGTGGTGAGGAAGACATGCATAGCTTAAGCCTTGTATCAAGTATGATGTCGATAGAGCTGATTGGAGGACAAGGATCCATGTAGCTGACCCATTTTGTTGGGATAAGGCTGAGTTGTTGTTGTTGAAACTCATAAATGTTATACATGGTTCATTACAAGGAGTCAAATATATGGGAGTCAATAATATAAGAAAGTTAGCCCTATCCCATCTTAGAGTCCTACTACCACATTGAGTTCCGAGCAGGATGTAAACCACTAGAATATTGCTGTTGCAGTGCTGCTGCTGAACAAGATATCCTCCAATTATATCACAAGTGTGGGCCATATCACAAATTATATTTTGGGGAAAGTAATATGACGTTAACTTTGAATCTTGCACAAGTTGGAATCTAAAGGTTGTAAGAGAACAAGGGAGCAAGTGAGGAAGAGAAGAGGAGGAAGAAGAGGAAGAAGAGGAAGAAGAAGAGGGAGAAGTGGTCGAATCGTGTGTGTGAGAGAATCATTTCTCTCTACATATATCGATTCAGTAATGTATTATGAGGAATTACATAGACCTCCATAGGGAGGTAAAATGGAAAAAGAAGAATTACAATATATGGTAACAAATAACTAGGTCCCAAACTACCCTTAATACACATCTCTAACAGCACAAATCTTCCAACAATGCAGAAAATCTCTACTCCCGATGCCACTACTGCCCAGGCCCCAACAACTTGGTTCCACGCTTGTAACGTGAGTGATTTGTTCAAAATTGACAAAAAACCCAAGTTTTCCCAAACCAGTGAGTGAACAAAATGGGTTGAAATCTTGACCCATTTTGTTTGAAACTTTGCATTTTATAATTTATGACAAAACGATACTGACATGAAACATTTCGGTGATATTCCAATTGATAAACTGCAAACTTTCTATATCATTAGTGATTACATTTCGGCATCTGTCAAAACTGAAGTATTTTGCAAAATATGGCGAAATTTCGAACTATGACTGACCCATGTGCACCATAAGCTTACTGCTATATCAAATAATAGAGAACATTTCTCTTTATTCTCCGATGAAGTCTCATCAATATGTTTTATTTATGGGATAAATATATATATATATATATATATTTTAATCATTGGTGGCACATGGCCATTATATAACACTGTGCAAGGTCTGATCATGATTACTTATGCATGTGTACAAACAAAATTAACACATTAGTTATAAAAAAGGGTACCTCATTTTGGGTGAAAGGGGAAAGAGTCAGCTGACTCAGCTTGTAGGGATAGAGCTCTTAGCATACGAAGAGGGTTATTTTTTTCTTTGATTTTGATTTTAACTTTCATTTATTTATTATATTTTTTTTTTTCAGAAGGTTTTGATTAAGGTTCATTTTTGTCTACTTTTAATTTGTTTCATGTGTTGTGCTTATTGTATGTCATATTACGTTAATATGCTTATTTTACCATATCTTGGAGAAAAAGTCTGGAAACAGCCATTTTCCTTCAAACTTCGGTAATATACTTATTAATTAATAATGGAAACAACTCACTATTTGGTCCTATCTCCACCTCAGCATGATTCAAGACTCACACCCTTGATGTGCTCTGGGGCTTCTTTCAGTGGAGTGCGTCTCCCTGAATAATAGCCTTTTTAAAATGGTTCATGTTCTGAGGATCTACTTTGGAGCATTATAGTTTTTGTATTCTCCTACCTTAACCCTGCTACAAAATATATGGGACTGTCTCTAATAACATGCAATACTTCATGGTGGTGCATATTCGACGATGTTCATAAAAAAAATTTGTTAACTACCTTGGTTATACCAGCATCTATATGCATTGATCTTTGGCATTTTGTGTATTTAAAATGTTTTTTCCGAAATATTTTCTAATTTTTCCAACATCCTTTTTTACTATTTTGAGGTATATTAGCTAAAACATGATATTTTATTGACATTGAAGGGGAAGCTTATTGGGGAAGAAGCTTTCATTCGTATTGCTCCAGCTGTTGCTGGTGTGGCTGATAGGTCAACTGCACACAATATTTTCAAGGCTCTTGCTGGAGATGATCAGGGGATCTCTTTAAGCTCTTGGACCACATATGTTGGTGAACTTCTCAAGTAAGCCTAAGATTACTGTTTCTTTGCATTGTAGTTCATTAGCATCTGGTAAGATTGTTCTAATAGCCATCAAAAGGTATCTTATATTAGTATTTGTCAGTAAGAATTAAATATTATCCACAGGAGATTATATTTGCTATGGTTGTAAAAGTATGTTTATTAAGAGCTCAAAATGTACAAGAAAATCTAGTAAGGTGATCTTTGGCGTTGGACTTTAAGGAAGTCTCTGTCCACATGGCCTTATCTCTTCTTGTACTTTGGAGTATATATTTTTTTTTGTGCACTATTTTAGTAACTTTCTTGCTTGTCCGCATAGTTCAAAAACTTGCGAAAATTTCGGTCATTTCATTTATTTCAGCCATTAGCCCCAAAAGAAAATGGCCAAGTGAAAAACATGGAAAAAATACACTGTTTCGGCACAGGAAAAAATTTTGGTAGCCAAAATGGAAAAATGAGGTTTGGAGGCTGGTTTTTCATCATCTACAGGAGAGTTTCATGTTTTGTGTGATATCCATGGTTCAAGAACTCTAACATCTGGGCTGAAATTTTGGCAGTTTTGGTGGACCCTGGGATGAAACCTGGTTTTTGGGAAATTTCAGAAAAAATACCTGGTTTTGGCCGAAAATTTCGGGCCAAATTTATAGCAATAGCCCATAAAAAAATACATGGTTTTGGCCCAAATCTCTGCTGAAACCTGTCTGAAATCTGAGATTTAGTTCCTTGGTGATAACCATTGTACATGATCATCAAGCCTTATTAGCTGTCCACACTCCCCCTATTATCACTTAAGGGGTTGTTGAGATTTTTATTTTAATACTCTCTAGCTTAAGTTCACAAGGTAGAATAGTATGTGATACGATACTGGTTGTTATATCATATGGTTGATCTTGATTTGATCACATGGCTATTATGTTCCCTTGCCTACTTAAAGCAAGGTCTATTTCTCTTTTTAGATAATGACAAGCTATCGCTTTCTAGCATTCTTGATTCTTTTTATGTCAAAATTTTTTTTTTGGGGGTTTATTTATTTTCCATGGACATTGTTACTACTACAAGTTTCTGCCACCATTGCCGCCATATGCTCCTTGACTCAAATGCTCAGTCTTGTACAAATGCCCTAATTGGGTTCTTTTGAAAGAATTGTTAGAGATAATAATCATTTTTACTTTTTGTCTTTAAAACTTGTCTCATTTATGTGGTGTCCCTTTTTTTCATTGTATAACTTTATTAGCTCGTAGGTATCTACCAATAACACCCCTCATTGGTAGAACTATGGTACTCTTCTTTCTGCAGTCCCCCTCCGGTGCTCCAATGGGTCGCCGGCGCCATACTTTCCCATGGTCCCTTACTCCCTAAACAACTATGCTCAATCTGTCATTCTCTCACCTTTTTTTTTTTTCTCTTTTTAATATTTGTTTTTGTGTTTGTAAATTTCTTCATGACAGCCATCTAAAATGTTCAGGCTCCCATCTAGATGTTGAGGTTTTGGACGCCTGGGCTGACCATGTCAGGCACCTATTCTGTAATTAAAAACATTGGATTATAGATATAGCTGTTCAGAAGATATGTTTTACTTTTTTGAGTTCCCTCCTGTATGATTGTTTATCAGTCTTGTTAAGAACTCAGTCTCGAGTTGGGGCTTTGTCCGAACGTGACACAGTTAGTTTATTACTTTCCTAGTTAGCTAGGTTGTCTTTCCTAATTAGAGTAGGTTTCTTTCTAGTTATCTTTCTGTACTAGGTACTACTTACCTTATTTTGTTGTAACTTTTTGGTTTATATATAATACTCAAGGGGGACTGCCAGATACATATCGGCTGCTCCTCTCCTTGCAGTCTTTCTTTTCTCTTCTCTCAAGTTACTGGTTACAGATCTTGGGTTTGTAACAAGTTTCCTTATGGAAGTTCCTGAGGGTACAAATATTAATAATATTAATGAGCATACTTTTGGCAGAACTGTAGTAGTTTCCAGATGTTTTGTTATCCGGTCAGGTTGATGCCATTCGTCTTTCTTCTGTGACCCAACTTGCCATCATCTGCCATAATGATAATGTGGGCATACATCTTACTAGGGAAACATCAAACCATGCCATGCCCAAAACATAACAAAATAGGGCTCCAAGAATGCGATATTCTGTAGCATGGTACTTTCTTGCCAATGTAAATTCATGGTGAGATTTTTGTCATCCATCTTTTTTCCTCTTTGTTCTTAATAATACTTTCCATTTTAATAAGTTCTGATACTGAATCATTGTACTCATTCCAATGCAACTTGAAATATTTCTCAATAATGTGTAACAATCATGAACATCCAACTAAACAAGATGAATGCTGATTGCATGGGTAGATGTAGCTGCAGTGAAACTTTAGATGGAGCACCTTTTAGCCTTGCTTGAGCTTCCCATGATTTGCTCAATTTGCCGTGGTTCATCTGTTCTCTTTCGTGTAGGGTGCATGAAGGACGGATGTCATACCAGACACGAGAAAGCCTTCCGCTTTCTAATGAGCAAATATTATGCATTGGTTCTAGCAAGAAACGGCCTGTTCTAAAATGGGAGAATAACATGGCATGGCCTGGAAAACTTACTTTGACAGATAAAGCTCTCTATTTTGAGGTATTGTTCTTTCAAGCAGATGGAATAATTTCAGCAAAAAATATTCTAACCAGAATCTTGTTGAGGGGCACATTTGTCTTCCTGTTGTGAGTATTTGGACCATGGTTCCAGCGGTTAATTTTGACTGATGTAATTATTTTTTTATTTTCAACTAGGAATATCTAGTAGGGAACAAATAGGGACTCATAAATAATAATGGTGGATGATATTTTACTAGCTGCTGTTTGTTAAAAAATGTGACTTTTGGTTTTAAGTAATTGTTTTTGTTAAAAATTGGTCAGACATTCTATGGAAATAGGTAAATGGGTTGAGAGTGAAATGTTTCTGGAGGGTGGACGAAGGGTCAAGGGGACAAGAAAATCCATGAATTTAAGTTCGAAAGGATGCAAGTGTGAGACTCTTACATATTTTTCTTGTAACTATTTCCCTAGGATTTCTTGGCAATTGGGTGGATTTGGACTAAGGGTCTTGGGCTAATGATTGCATGGCTGAGCCCAGGTTGTTCATAATTGGGCAGGTTGGAAAGAAAAAAAAAAAGGAGCAACCCAGTGCATGAGGCTCCCTCTACTATAGGGTCTGGGAGAGGCAAATGTATGCAGCCTTATCCAATAAATTTGTGAATAGTTTTAGTATATGCTAAATGCAGATTTTATTTATTCTGCCACATATTGTCAGAGAAAATCTAAATTGTGGCGCTTATCTTTCCTTGTCTGCATAGCCTTTGGTTATGCTTATCATGCCTGACCAGTTAAAGGAAGATGTTAAAACCTAAATGGAAAATATGGTTTGCTTGATTTTTCTAATTTTGTTTATATTCTCATGTACAATGAAATTTTCTCTAAGATTTCCCAAACTTCAATTTTTTTTTTTATGAATTCATACAATCAATTAAATTTTGATGATGTCAACCTAGATGTTTTTTATATTTTTTCACTTTGCCCCTCACCTAAAAAATATAGGAAATCTTAATTTCCACCCTATCATAATTTTTCCATCTCTTTGCTTGTATATTTTTGTTAAATTTCGTAGTTAGGGATGGGAATGGAGCAGGTTAAAGTGTGCTCTACCCAGCTTCTAGTTGTTTGATCATGATATAATATTTGTTGGGTTAGGGTCAGGTATGGTATTTGAGACCCCGTGTGCTCCCTTCACCCTGAGGGTTAGGTGTTAAAATAAAGAATCCAGCTGGTTTGATTTAATGACAGAATTTAAATAATATGGTAAATGGTAATCCAATTGATTGTATGAATTTTTGTATAACTTCTGAAAAGCAAGGCAATCTTTAAGAGTAAACTTCATCATGCATGTAAACATAAACAGAATATGAAAAGTGGTGGAAATCTTTATTTTCCCAAATCTTAATTGTAAAGCCATTTGCATTTTTATTCCACAAGCAGTAATGATAATGGTAAAAGTTGATTTTTTGTTTCATCATGAAAATTTTGGTCTAATTGGAAGTATAGACCTTCTTTGACTTGCTTGTGTTTGGTTAGAATGAGCATGTGTGGTGACACTTTAACTTGCATTAACTTGCAGGCAATAGGCTTGAAGGGTCAGACAGGAGCTATAAGAATGGATCTTAATAGAAATGGTTCACAGGTGGAGAAAGCAAGAGTTGGACCTTTTGGATCTGCACTATTTGACTCTGCTGTCTCTGTTTCGTCTGGTCCCGAGTGAGTATGCTTCTGTAAACATGTCTCTTCTAGAATCTAAATAGGACCCTGCATGTCCGACATTTACTTTTTTGTTGTAGCTTTTAAATTGGGTGACCTTTTCCAATTAAGTCAATTTTAATAGTAGAATATTTGTTCTGTATTTGCCCCTATAATGGAAAGTGTAGCAAAGCATCCATCATAACATCAATGAGCTGGCTGTTTCAGTACTCGTTTTCTGGCATTTGTTAGGACATTGAAGTGAAACAGCAATTAAATGGCACTGTGTATACAGGTGCTCCTTTTATCAATAATTGCTCAACAACTTTCATATTGTGTGTGGATTCCTTCTATCCTTTTTACCCCTTCTCCCCTTTTTTGAGTACACGGACATGAGCCAATGAATTTCCCATATCTCTGATTGCAAGGCCAAGTGGTCTGATATTCAAATCAGGCTCCAATCTGATGTCCACAATGGCTCCTTAGCAGCAGAAGAAAAAGTTTATCTCCTTGTCCCTCCAAGCTGTGATTGCTCCAGAGGAAAGCTTTTTGAGGCAAATATCTCGCATTAAATGGTTGGAGCTTGGGGATTCCAACTTGGCTTATTTCCACAAATCCTTAAAAGCTAGAACCAACATCAACTCTATCGTCTCTCTTGTTTCCTTCAATAGCTCCACTCTCCCCAAAGTGTAAGACATCAAATTTGAAATTATGGAATACTTCTCTAACCTTTTTGGGCCTTCTATCACCTCCCCTCCTACTCCCATCCCAGAGGGCCTCCTTAATAGTCACCCCCCCTACCCTTTTCGCTTCCCTTCATTCCATCCCTTTTGAGTCAGAAATCCTTGCTGCTGTCCACCTCACAAAACCAATGGAGCCTGGTCTGGATGGTTAATGGTTTCAGTATGGGTTTTTTTTTTTCTGCTTGTTGGGACATCATCAAAGAGAATCTTATCAAGGCCATTCAGAGTTTGTTCCTCTCCCCCAATCAGATAAATGGTATTGGTATCAATCATATCTTTCTTTGCCTCATCCCCAAGAAAGAGGGTGCTTCTTCCATTTATGATTTCCGCCCTATTGCTCTTTGCAACTTTCATGATAAATTCATCGCCAAGGTCCTTGCCAATAGGCTCAAATTGGTGGTGGACTCCCTTGTTAGTGACAACCAATATGCTTTCATCTTAGCCGTTGCATCTCTGACAATGTCCTCCTTTGTCATGAGTTTGTGAGAGGTTTTGATAGAAAAAGCCACTCCCTTGCTGCCTTCATGAAGATTGACATCCATAAAGCCTTTGACTCCTTGAAATGGGATTTCATTATAAATTTCATTAACAAAATGTCCTTCCCCCCTGTCATCACGAAGTGGGTCTATCATTGCATCTCTACCACTCGCTTCTCTGTTCTTGTTAACAGGAGCCCCGTTGGATTTTTTGCCTCCTCCACCGGTATTCGCGAAGGCTGCCTCCTCTCTCCCTACGTTTTCACCATTGCCCTTGAAGTCCTTTCTAGATGCATTCAATCCTCCATTGACCTCCTCGCCTCCCACTTCCTAAATGTAAAGTCCTCAACCTCACCTATCTTGCTTTTCCTGATGACCTCATGTTATTCTCTAAAGCCGACCCCCTCTCTCTTGCTTCCTTTCTTTCCTGTTTGTCTCAGTTTGGGAGTATGCCTGGTCTTAAAATCAACCATTCCATTTCCCTCTTTTTCCTTTTTGGGGTTTCTAATGAGGTTAAGGCTTCTCTTAAAGCCTTGACTAGTTTCTCCCTTGGCTCCCTTCTAGTGAAATACCTTGTCCTTTGATCCCATCCAGATTGACTACCTATCGCTATACCCCTATTAAACCTAATGCGTAAGAGACTTCGGCTTTGGAAAGGCAAGTTGTTATCCATGTGGGCCTCCTTGAGTTGATCCGATCAGTCCTTCAAGCATCATACATTTACTGGTTTGTTATCTTTGGTATCCAAAAGCCATCATTGTAAAGCTTAAATCTCTCCTGTGCTCCTTCCTCTGGAATGGATCTAAATGCTCTAAGTTTCTTCACCCCATCTCTTGCACTTCAGTCTGCGTTTCCCAAAAAATAAGGAGGTTTAGGTCTGAGATGCATTAAAGATAACTCGGCAGGCATTTTTAAGCTGATTGGAAATTGGCTGCCAAGAAGAGTTGATTGGATCTATCTAGGGATGTCCACGACGACTCTTTTTGGACAGTTCCCATCTCCTCAGATGCTTCCTTGGGTTTGGAGAAAGATCTTGAACCTCAGGCCTCTTGCTTTGAGATCTATTTCTGCTCAAATCGATCGATGATAGTTCTTCTACAAGACTTTGGATTGATCTGTGGAATCATTTGGCCTTTAGTTCTCCTCCACTTGGTTGGTGACAGAGCTATCTACTGTTTGGGTTCCAGTAGACTGGCCATGGTTTCTGACATCATTGATGATGGTGATTGGGTCCCCACTCCGTCTTCCTCTAATCAGTGGTGCCCCATTTGGCCTTTATTTCTAGGAGGCTGGCTGGTAATGGTGATTTGTTTTCTTTGACTACCTCCCCCTTAGGCATATTCAATTTGAAGTTTGCTTGAGATCTTGAGGCCCTGATGTCCCTTGGCACAATTTGGTATAGTTCAAAGCTCACATCCCACGTCATAGCTTCACATCTTGGCATGCCCTTTCTCACTATCTCCCAACACAATCTTTTCTCCTTCAAAGACACATTCCTGTCTCTCCCTCCTGTGCACTTTTTGGAGTGCGATTAAGGATGTGGATCATCTCTTCTCCAACTGCCTTTTTTTCTTCTATGATTTGGATTGGCTTCTTTACCAATTTTTGGCCTTGTATACGTAGGATCCTTCCCTTCAATGGGAATGGATCTTGGTTGGCATGAACTTTGGTGGTTCCTCGGTTTGTGACAAAATTGGAAAGCTTGTTTTTACCATTGCCATCCATTACATTTGGATGGAGCGTAATCTCAGAAGATGGACTCCCAACTCTAAATCCTTTCAGGTGATTTGTGAGTCTCATCTCTTTTGTAAGTTCCTTGGCATGCCTTTCAGATGGGTGACACCCCCAGAAATTGGCTCTGTCTCTTCTTGGAACCTTCGGCACTCTTTCTAGTGCTTTTTTGTAGTGGCTTTTGTTTTTCCTTTAGTTTTCCTTTTAGGCCGTGTGCCTTGTATATTCTTTCCCCTCGGGCCCCCTATTCTCTCCTCTTTGGTAATGAATTATTATTCACCCAAAAAAGCATGGTCAAAGTAACATTTCGGCCGAAATTTTGGCGAAACGAAACATTTGACTGAAATCAGACCAAAAGCTCGAAATATTAATCGAAATATTGCAAACCATGGTATCACATAGGGTTTCGTTTTGAGCCATTGTGAAACCAAAATACTTCAGAGTCTTCAGAAATTTCGGTGAAGCTTTGTACCATGGTTGCCACTAGTAAGGAGGTTCGCAATACTGTTTTGTTTGAATGGTTTCTACTTCAATATGTGAGATTGGAATTATGTTATTAAGGATTTATCAGCTTCCCCTTTTAAGTGAAGTGAAAAACCCTTTAATTTTGCCCAACTCTTATGTGCTTACAGGTTCCTTTATCTTTTCATCCTAAAACATCTAGAATTCAAAATTCTCATGAATCGTGATAGTGCAACTTCAAAACCCATCGCTTGTCGAATTGTGCATGACTTTTGACTTTTGACTTTTGTTTCACTTGAAAGGTTTTCCTGTTCTTTAGATCCAGTTTTCACTAATTATTTTTCTTCTGAACAGGTCCGAAACATGGGTTCTCGAATTTGTTGACTTTGGTGGTGAAATGAGAAGAGATGTCTGGCATGCTTTTATTAGTGAAGTAATTGCATTATATGAGTTTATACGTGAATTTGGACCAGAAGAAGGTGATCAATCAATGCATCAAGTATATGGTGCTCATAAAGGGAATAGAAGAGCCACAGTGAGCACTATCAACAGTATCGCTAGACTGCAGGCTCTTCAGTTTATTCGTAAATTATCAGAGGATCCAGCAAAGCTTGTCCAGTTCTCTTATTTGCGATCTGCTCCTTATGGTGACATCGTTTGTCAGACTTTGGCAGTAAATTTTTGGGGTGGTCCGTTAGTAACAAAATTTACCGAGGCAGGGAATCTAACAGCTCAAGGAATAAGGCCTTCAGATGAGGCTCCTGGGAGTAGTATTCATGTGTTCGACATAGATGGAAGTGTGTATTTGCGGAAGTGGATGAAATCTCTATCTTGGACATCTAATGCATCAATTAATTTGTGGAAAATATCTTCAGTAAGACAAGGTGTAGTTTTGACAAAAAATCTTGTTGTGGCTGATATGACTCTTGTAGAAAGGGCATCAGCAACATGCAGAGAGAAAAGTCAGGTTGTTGAAAAAACACAAGCTACAATTGATGCTGCAATGATCCAAGGGATTCCCAGTAACATTGACCTCTTCAAGGTGCATTAAATCTCTTCCATATTTTATTCTATTTTATGTTATATTATTTTTAACACTAGATTGGAGCAATGGATGGGAATTTTAATTCACCACCATAAGGAGAATCATTTTGTCATCCCTGACAATCTTCAAGGCCATAATATTTCATTTATTCTTAATTTGGTTTTCTAAATCAGCTCATTTCTTTAAATCTTGTGAAGGGACGTTTTCCCCCCTTAATCTCTGTAACTAAATATAGATGTGCAACGTACAGCATTTATATCCCAAAACTTTACTAGGACATCACCTTGCTTCAAATGATCTGTTCTTTTTTATTTATTGTATACCGTACAGATTGCCTTAAAATGAAAGTATATGTAAAACATCGCACATATATTTGGAAGAAGACAAAAAAAAAATCCCCTCTAAGGCTGCATTTTTGTTTCACCATAAAATATTTTCCAGGAAAATAGTTTAACATTTTTTATTTATATTTTTTTTTTCTAATTGGATTTTTTTTTGGTTATACATGATCAATAAGCATATTCAAAGTTCAAACATGATTGTGTGAGGGAAGGAATCGAGCCATATGATTGGGGTGGAGTGCTCTGTGGGTGCCAAGAGTGCCAATGATCAGGATACCATCACTATTTTTTTTAAAACAACATCCTGAATTTTAAATGGATGTTGTTTTCCAAATTTTGTATTGCATTTCAGTAAATCATGTTCCCCCTTTTGAATCTTTATGCAAATCTGTATTGGTTTTCAGCAAATCCTCCAATATATTTTGCAGAAAATAAATGCAGACTAATTGTAAGTCATATAAAAGGTACAGATTTACACATCTATTGCAGAAGAACCAGTAGAAAAATTCTATTTGATACCTGAAGCTGAAAACAGCAGGCTCTGGAGGTTTTCCTGATGCAAGATTCTTCATTTCAGATAGCCTTCCATAGGTTACAGCTAGATTTTCTTTTTGAGACTTGGAGAACTATGATTAAATGGATCCATTTAGATTGAAGGATTGATGGTCGCTCCTGGAGTGTAGCTGCTGGATCCCCTGCACGGCAATACCGAAGGGTAACATCTGAAATTGGGTCTTCCGTTCTTTTTGAAAATATCCAGAAAATTAAGTTAGTAAGCCCAATAATTGAAAAAACAATTCAAATTTAGACCCTTGCGGTTGTCCTGAATCTGTAGATATGGTGATGGGAGACTTGAACAGATAGTAACTTATTTTGGTATAGGGGAGGAGGAAGGGAGAAGAGCCTCTTGCATCATGGTCTCTCATCCCCAGACCATTTTTTGGGCCATGAAAATGTTTGCCTTTTCATTTGAGATCAAAGTGACTAGCGAAATCTAGGGTGTACAACTGAACTTGTAAAGGGCAGGCAGATAATTGAATCATACTGAATCGAAGCCTTACAGCATGAGGCATGAGGCATGAGGCATGAGGCATGAGTGACGCATGACACATGATTGAAGTTTTGAAGTGAATCAACTCTTGCCATTGGTCACAACAGACATGCAGTGATTGCATGAATAACAGTTTTTCACTGGTTCTGAGTTGGGTGTACTTGATAAATTCCTACGATATCCTTGTCAAAAGGTACTTGAAATCTACCTCTTCTAACCTATCAGCAGAAGAGAGAGTTGCACATCTACAGTGCTTACAATTGCTTCTTATATCTAAAGTTCTGAACAACTACCATGTTAGGGAAACTTTCTGGTATGTGTCAAATGCGAATGGTATATGGAAAGTGGAAAGAAAAGCCATATCCCTTGATGGATGTTGTCGTCTCCAAGTTTTATGTTAACTATCATACCATGTGTTTCTTCTGTTTGGAAATTTTATACTATGTTTTGCTCTGTCAAACTTTGTTGTGAACTTGTGATAAGGTTTTTTTTTGTTTTAATATCTTCAGTTGTTGATGCTGTAGCTCGTATAGCCCAATTATTTTATTTTCTTTTTATGTTATTTGTAGTTGAATATTTTGTCCTTTTGCTTGATACTCAGGAACTTCTCTTTCCACTGTCAGTCACTATGAATAATTTTGAAAAACTTAGGCGTTGGGAGGAGCCACATTTGACAGTCTCTTTTCTTGCATTTTCCTATGCTATAATTTTCAGGTAAGAGAAAGAGAACTCCAATGCTTGGGATACTTTCTTGACACCACTTCTTGATTTGTTAGCCCCCTTGGGACTAGTGCATTGAGTGGTAATTAGGTATATTGGTGTTTGGTAGAAATCTATAATATATGAACTGTCACCAACTAGGGAACGGTTTCAATATTTTGGTTCCACTGGAATTTTTCCCTTTGGAAGTCTGAAGGTTTTCTTTAAATATAGAAATGGCATAAGATTTCAAAATCTGACTATCACAATGTGTTCCTCGATTCTTCTACCTTGCAACTTACAAGGTTTGGGGAACTTGAAGAATGTAGGAAGGACCAAACTGGGTCTAATGCTGGATTGATGTCCTCTTTCTTCCCCCCCCCCCCCCCC
>NC_056560.1:22491054-22494719 GCF_013358625.1 Macadamia integrifolia | reverse complement strand
CCCCCCCCCCCCTAATTGGTGAATGGATTGATTCCAATTGAAATAGGGATTTTAGCGGGGCACCCAATGCTGGTGGAAAAGCAGCTGTTGCTTAAAAAAAGAAAAAATCAAAGGATACTAAACCAGGGAACATTTTGATGGGACCTATCCACAAGATCTTTCCTATTACTCATTCCATGTGATAAAGATCCCTTAGCACCAACCACTAGAACTCCATTAATGACTGAGGTGGCTGGCACTTATTGTGCAGATACCAGAAATTGGTTGCCCCTTCCAAACTACTTGCAGTCATGTACTCACGTCTTCATGGATACGTCATCCATTTTGGGTCAGATGTGAGTCATGTGACTAATCTCATCCACGATACAAAGTGGATTAACTGATCCGCTTGCAATATTAGTTTCTGCACATTGGATCTGCCAATCCAACTTTATCTGGTTCAGTTTTTAAATCCTTGGTCGCAGTTCACCTGAAAGGGTACTCTCAGCCTATTGAAAAAGATCATCTCTCTCTCTCTCAACTATAATTCTTACTCATTGGCAATGACTATTTTCTTAGATGAGTGATAGACTTTTTGTTGAAAATCAAGCATATTACATCCTTAGGCTGGTTTGGTTGCTTTCTTGGATGAAAGAAAAGGAAAAGAAAGAAATGCCAAAATTTCCTCTATTGTTGTTTGGTTGCACCTAAAAAATCAAAAGAAATAATGTGACAAAATTCAACATTATTGTTTGGTCATGCAAGGATTAGTTGGTTATTACTGAACTTGCAAGAGGGAGAGGAGAAGTCAGGTATGACAACCTTTTCCTCAATTTTCATTTTCCGTCTATTTACATATAATGGGTGAGAAACAAAACTAGGGATAATATTTCCGTTTCTTACCCCACTTATGCAACCAAATGATCATATCTCCCATTTTCTGTTTATCATTCTTTCCGCGTCATGAGGGAAAGAAAACAAACATACCCTTAAATACCAATATTAGATCAGTGTAAAACACAACAACAAATCCCATGCTATAAACCCCAACTCTTCCCAGGCTCAATACCCTAAGGCCCCATGTTCGTTGCATGTGTATTTCAAGATCTTAGACACCATATATATATATATATATATATATTTCCCCGCCCTGTTTAGTTTGATTATTATCTAATATCTGTGGTGTCTCTCGACTCTCTCCAATGATCAGCTGCTTTAACTGTAAAATAAATGGTCAAATGGTAGCAGCAATTTAGTGATAGATGTTTTGAATCCAGCTATTATTTCTGAAAGAACCCCCTCAAAAGGCATACATTGCATCTTTTCCAGCACCTCCTGAACTAATCTATCTAGCACCGTATTTTCAGATCTGAGACAGAGAGACCAGTGGGTGCTTCTGTTAAGACATTGATCTCTTGCTCTTATAATCAAATGCAAATATTCCGACAGCCCTGGTTGGTTTGATTCTAAACCATTCAATAACTGTGGCTGGCTCTCTTTCAATGACCAGTTGCTCCACCATAGTTTTTAAGGCGGTAAGGCGACGGCGGCGTTTGAGGGTCTTTCGGAGCGCCTTAGCGATAAGGCGGGCATAAAGCGTTGCCTTATCGACTAAAGCGTTCTTGTGTAATTTTTTTATAAAACCAATCTATTTGGCTCAAATCCTAGTTGAATTCTATTACTCAGATGTTAAATAAATATTAAAGGTTTATATTCATACCATTGTAAGATATTCATCAAGAAAACAAATCAATAAAGGGAATAAACTAAGTTCATCTTCATCAATCATCAATCATCAATCATCAATCATCAATCATCAATCATCAATCATCAATCATCAATATTCAATATTCAATCATCAATCATCAATCATCAATATTCAATATTCAATCATCAATCATCAATCATATTAACATATAATATAAATACATAATTATGAAATAAAATTATAAATATAAAGAAAAGAAGACATAAAAAATATAAGTATTTATTATACTTACCTCTATGATGCCAAAATGAGTGCCTAAACCCTAAGGTCATCCACTATATTTCTACTCCTGTCAAAGAAGAATGAAGCTCACCGCTGCCGGAGCAAAATGGTCGCCTGGATCAATGGTTCTTCTTTTTTCCTTGATTCTTTCTCAAAACCCTTCCTTAAAACCCTTGACAAAATCCAAACCCTGTTTGGGAATCGTATTTTTGTTTTGTTTGTTTTGGTTATTTTTGGTGGAGTAAAGTTGATCCTATACATCTCAAGTGTTAACAAAACCATACACTTACCAATAAAAAATATATATTTGGAATCTTCATCAAGTAATTTTAAAATATGTTTAAAAAAAAAAAAACCCCCATAAGGTGCCACTTCACATAAGGCGGAGCATTGCCTTACCATCTCTAGACCGCATTAGCGCCAAGGCGTTACTAAGGCGTCGCCTTACCAGCGCCTTAAAAACTATGTGCTCCACTGTAAAGCAAATGATGGTAGCAATCTAGTAATTATTCCTTGAAATTCAGTCATCCCTTCTGAAACACCCCTGCAGTTCCAGCTGGTCCCAGATTCCCCATGCTACTGCCACATGGAGGGGAGGTATCCACTGAGGCACCTGTCTTTCCATGTGCTGTCGTGGTCTCCCAATGAGACATCACTTTCTATGATACAATCAGCTTCAAGGGCTTTTAATTTATGTTGTGCGTTTATGGGCTTATATATGTATTTGAGCCTTATCATGGCATTGGTTTTGGGTTTTTTAGCTTAACTACCATGCCAAAATAGTTAGGACGTCTCTTGTCTGTTTACAATTTACCGTAGAATTTTCTATTTTCAACAGGAAGTTTAATTAGTAGTTGAGTATAGTTGAGGAATAGGTCAAGTCTCTATAAAAATGGTCAAATTTTCTCATTAATGGAATGATTTTTTTTATGGTTGCTATGGAAGAGAGAGGTTTTGTTCCTCATGTTTTGATGGGAAAACCTAAATCTTTTCATAGTGAGCAGAACTTCTCTGCTCTCTTCTTTTAGGTCGACAATTGTGGTTGAAATCAGAGTCAAGGAGGCTCTTGGTGATTGTGCTCAGCTGTACATCTTCTGGTTGCTACAAATCTGCTAATTTCTTCTGTTTGTTTAATCTGGTAAAAAGCTTGGTGCTATCCATTTACTTCCATATTTTGAACATTGATTCCTATAACAGAAGTGATTCTGTTGCTTCTGAAATTCAATCAATTTACAAGGAATTTTCATAATTTATTTGAACATTATTTTGAAGTGCTGCTTGTTGATTTCAATAGGTCTTTGGCATAGCATTATAACCCTGAAATTTGATTCAGATTAGTAGCTGTGAGATCTCTGGCTCGAATTGAGTGGTGCAGGTTACCACTACCTGAATTTCTGAAGTGTTAGAATAAATACAATTGTCCGCCATTGCACCACTATGCTTGACCTCATTAGGAAAAGGCTTCAGCTTTGGAAGGGCAAGCTCCTACCCTATGCTGGCAGACTGGAGCTCATCTGCTCTGTCCTGCAATTCCTTCACATATATTGTTGGTCTGGCTCCTTTTGGCTTCCTCAGTCCACCATCAAAGCGGCTAAGACCCTCTTCTGTTCCTTCCTTCGGAAAGGCATTGATAGTGCTAGATTCCTCCACGTTACCAAATGGTCCTCCGTCTTCCGGCCTAAATTGGTGGGGGGGG
>NC_056560.1:22456523-22491034 GCF_013358625.1 Macadamia integrifolia | reverse complement strand
GGTGGGGGGGGGGGATTGGGCTTTCGCAGGATCTGAGATGTTAACTTTGCTGGGATCCTCATGCTTATCCGGAAGCTTGTGTCCAAGCATAATAGCATATGGGTTTCTTGGGTCTACTCCTAAGTCCTACCTCCTCCATTCTTATTCCCTCTGGGCTGCTTCCCCTCAACCTAATGCCTCTTGGGTTTTGCGGCATAACCTCTCCCTCCGTCCCTCTGACTTGTGTGTTATCCGCTCCATTGTCGTGGACAGGCGATCCACTTGCCTTAGGCTTGATAACTGGCACCCCTCCGGTGTTCTCTTCCCCTTTGTAGACTCCAGGTCCATCTATTCCTTTGGATTGGATAGGCTATCCCCTGTCTCATCCATCATTTTGAATGGCTTCTAGAGTCCTCCACTCACCCCCTTCTCATTCCTCCACTTGGGCCTCTCTTCCTCTCCTCTCCCCTATCGTCTCATCTAGGCCCCCGACCCTTCAGTTTCGTTCTCCTTTTCCTCAGCTTGGAATTTAATCCGCCCCATCTCCCCCCCCCTCACCTTGGCACAAACCTGTTTGGTTCGAGGGTCATATTCCCTATCAGAGCTTCTCCTCCCGAAGGGCCCTATCCAATTGCCTCCCAACCCAAGCCTTCCTCCTCTCCCGTCACATAAATGTTCCTTTTTCCTGCAGCCTTTGTTGGAACGAGATCGAGACACCGACCACCTGTTCATTGACTGCCCCTTCCTCCTCCTTTGTCTGGAAGAATGTCCTTTCTAAATGCTGGCTTGGTAAGAGACGAACTCTCCCTCTTAGTCGGGAATGGATTTGGGTCAACATGACCTTTGGGGGCTCCTTCATCTGTGATACTGTGGGTAAGCTCGCTTTCAGTGCCACAATTAGCCACCTTTGGTTGGAGCGAAATCTGAGAAGATGGACCTCCAATTCTAGGTCCTTTGACATGATTTGGAATGCCATCTTCTTCGATGTCAGCTCCAAGGCTTGCTCGCTCGCTCGCTCCCCTTCCCGCACCCTCACGACTCCCCTAGGAACCGGTTGATTGTAGCAGCTTGGGGCTTCTCCCCTCCCTCTAGCCCCTTTCCATGGGCTTGTATCATTCTCCCCATCCCCCACCCCCCCTTTGGGCTTGTATAATTCTTCCCCCCCTCTCTTTTTTGTCTTTTTGCCCCTAGGGGTTGTACATTCCCTCTCTTGGTAATGAATTTATTATTGACCAAAAAAAAAATACAACCGTTGTGCATCTTTTGGTAAATAGTTTTGAGGATGCATGTTTGGAAATTAGTTTTGTGACACGTTTTGAAAATTGGTTTGGTTAATTACTCCAGTGAGATTATCCATTGGGTGCTCTCTTACGAGACTAATTGGGGTTTTAACCCTTGTTTGCAAGTTGCAACACTTCCATCACCATTTCAAGATGATAAAATATCCCAATGCACAGCTCTCTTCATCATATCGTCTCATATCTCTAACCTGTTACCTTCTTTTGTTATCCCTAAATACCTGTTAGTAGCAGAGAATCCGTAGAATTGCATGGGAGGATGAATGATGAGTAACAAATGAAAAGATACTGAATAACTTTAGATGTTAGAACAGGAGCTTGAAAATGAATAAGCAAATATAAAGAGTGATGTGAGAACAAAGTGAGGATAAGAAAATATATCAGAGAGGGAGAGAATTCCTTTGTTGAGGGAATTCCTTGGGGCTCTCATGCTTTATATTTCATTTTCTGAGATGCTGAGTGCAGTTTTTAATACCTATCATGAGCACATGACCACAGCCAACCACAGGCTGCGATTTATCGAGCGAATTACTTTGGGCCGTGCTTCATAATTCACTGGTTGAATGCAGCAGTTTTTACTAATTCCATTGCACCAGAGGTATTCTCGAATGTACTCAGATTGAATCGACCTTGGAGACCAGGCTGCACCCTATTACGTTTTGAAAAGATAGGTTGGTGAAGTCTTCGGCATGCCATAGGCAACCAGACTGTGTTCTGCTACTGATGGAATGGCAGAATACAAATGTAGTACATGAAGGGGCTATGTGATGCATTATAAAATGCCATTCTAGCACTAAGCATATCCAGCTGATGGAAAGGAATGATGGGACGCTGGCTGGTTGGAAGTCTGACCGTATTGCCTCATCGCGAAAGTGAATTGTTTCGAGTTCTCTTCTGGAATAGAGATGCATATGTTCCCGAGATTTAGTATCTCAAGGAATTGATTTATTTATTTTTTTTTTTGCTAATGGCCTCACCGCAGGTGGGGAGAATTTGCCTCTTTCTTTTCTTTTTTTTTTTTTTTGCGTGAATAAGAAATTTATTACCAAGGTAGAAAAGAAAGGGGATGGGGAGGATATACAACCCTGAAGGGGAAAAGCTAAAACCAGAAAAGATGCTACAACCCAGGAGGGGCTGGGGAGGGGGGAAGCAAAATAAAAGAAGGTAACTCCAAGTTCCTTGGGGAGCTTACAACAGGAAGGGCAGGGATGAGGGAGACTTTGGAGGAGACCTTGAAGTAGATGGCATTCCAAACAAATCTTGTCAAAAGACCGAGAGTTGGAGGTCCATCTACGGAAGTTGCGCTCCATCCAAAAATGGTTAATAGCAGCCTCGAATGCAAGTTTCTCGGTAGTGTCACAGATGGACTTCCCAGCAAAGGTCACATCAATCCAAATTCATTCGCTCGAGAGGGGAAGGGGGTATCTCCTAGAAGGCCAACAACAAACAAGGAATCTTCTCCAGATGGAGAAGGAAAAGGGGCATTGAAAGAAGAGATGGTTAATATCTTTAGAACCATTATAGCAAAGGTAGCAAGTAGGGGAGACAGGGATGTGGAAATGAATAAGGATTGGGTGGGAAGACAATTGGAGAGGGCTCTGCAAACAATGAAGCTATGGCATAGGATGTGGGATTTGAACCATATAATTATATGCCAAGGACAGGTGGTGCCATGGGTTATCACAAGGTGCCAAGCCAAGGAGGAGGAGAGATTTCTAGAGGAGGAAGGAGACCAGGTGACTTTGTCTTCCCTATTAGAGAGGGTGGGAGAGGGAGGACCAAATGGATGAAAGGTGGTGGGGGAGGTGGGAGGAGACCATACACCATTGGAGATGATGGAGGAGGCGAAGGTGTCTTTGGCAAGACCAGACGAGTAGATAACCCCACTTTCAAGAAAAGAGCACCATTGGGGTGCCAGTTGTCAAGCCAAAGGGAGGTGGAGGGACCATTAACGATCTTACAGTGGATGGCCTCCATGGCTAGAGGTCTAGCCTAAAGGATTTTACGCCAAACCCAAGAGGCATCCCCGAGAGGGAGAAACAGTCCACAAGGAGTCTTTGCAGAGAAGGGAGGAGAGACCCAAGAGACTCAACTACTGCTCTGCTTAGAGGATTTATCTATTTTGTGTTGGTGTATCTGGCTTGCTTTCCCAGTTTTCTTGTTTTTTTTTTCTTTAATTCAAATGACCTTTTAGAGAAAAAAAAAATTTCCAGCCAGCTTCGTATCCCCGATCACCGAGTCCAATTTTTCAGATCACCAGCTCTTCAATACATGGCAACCAATAAATCAAAAGTGGATTTAGTGAGCAAGATCAATCCCTAGATTTGCTCCAGAAACATATCCAACGTCTCATAGGCAGCCCTCAGGTAGTCAAGACCATGGTTCAAGAACTCAGACATCTCGGCCAAAGTTTTGGTAGTTTTGGTGGTTTCAGCCAAAAAATTTTGGCCCAAATTTCTAACAATAGCCTAGAAAAAGAACCTAGTTTTGGCGCTAAAACCCGAGATTTTTTTTATTTTTTTGTGGGTGAATGGTGAATGCATCAAAAGAAGGGGGAAGGATAATGCAGCCCCAAGGGGAGATTACAAACCCAATAATGGTAACCAAAGCACATAAAGGACTACATCCAAGAGCATTAGCTTGAAAACTCAAAGACATGTCGCAAACATGTCCATTACATCACAAAAGCCCACATGGGCTTATGAACAAAGCAAGAAGGGCCATCACAAGCAAAGGGCAACCAAGTCAAATCCTATTACGGTTTGTGGAACCCTAACATACTATCTCTTCTCTTCCTCTTTCCAACTGCTAAGGGAGCACTGCTGGCAAGAGGACTGCCGGTTTGGAGGGCCGCTGGCCTTGCGAAGGGCCACCGCCAAGCTTGCAGTTGGCCTAGCGGAGGTGACAGCCATGACTAAGGTGTACCAGCCTTGCAGAGGGCAATGGTGAAGCAGCTGCCGGCGAAGCATAGCTGGCAGCCAAATGGCTGCTTGCCATGCAGCTGGCAGCTAATCGGCTGTAGCCAAGTGAGCCAGGCAGATTGGGTGGCTGGCCAAGCAGGGTTGGTGGCAAACGATTGCAGACAATGCGGGCTGGCTTGTGACCAAGTGGCGGTAGAACAAGCTGGGTGGAGTATGACGGCGGCTGGCACGAGAGCAAGCAAATGGGATCGGAGGCGATGAGGCTTCTGGCCAAGCAGGAATCCAAACGAGCATAGAGATCTAGCCAGGATGGTGACCTACGGGGCTGGCAGCCAAGACGCGACTCCAACCGAGATGGAACTCCAGCAAGGGATGAAGAAGCTAAGAAAGGAAGGAGAGGACGAGGAAGAAGAGAGGGAATAGGGGAGGGAGCGAAGGAGAGGATGAGAGAAGGAGAAGGGAGCGAGAGAGGCGCTGCGGCCAATTGGAAGCTTTCCTGCTCTTAGGGGTTTTGAGAGGGAAAGGGGCTTAGGGGGCATCATCTCTCAAACTTGATAAGATTCATTTGCTGGAGAGTTTAAGTTGAATTTTTATACTCCCATAATACTTTACTTAATCAAAGTGGGTTGGAAAGTGGAGGAGACACATGGGTGAGGTCCTAAATCATAGGCTGTTAATAATCTATTATAAGGGGAAATGGTAGAAAAATGAAGCAACCAATGAGAATTCATTATTAAGATCTTTTGATAATTCAAAAAAAAAAAATAAAGGGTGTCAATTTCGTACATATGGGTGGGGTAAGAAGATATTTTCATTGTTATGGCAGGTAACTTTTCTTTTAGTTAATTCAATGGATCTTTAAATTAAGGGTGTCAATTTCGTACCATACCATCACCGTACTGAAGGAGATTCAGTATCGTTTTGGTATGACAAAATGGTATTTTTCTCGGTATGGTATCGGTATTCAAGACAAAACAGTTTGGTATGTACTGAACCGTACTGAAATACCAAAACCGTACCAATTACTTAACAAATTACCGACTACATATATGTAAAAGGCAAAAAACGGCAAAAGTATCGAATAGAAACCGTATTTGTACCAAATAAGTTACCATATTCATACTGAATAAAAACCGTACCGAGTCGGTATGGTATCGGTATTGAAATATAGGAATTTTCTTGGTACGATATGATTTTGGTATCAACTCTTGTTCTGCGGTACCATACTGGTTGACACCCTTACTTTTAATGCATATTTTCCGTACTAATTAAACCCCCTTTCTCTCTCTCCCCACCCCCACCCCCCAAAAAAAAAAAATGAAGACTCTTAACTTTGATTATGATTGTCTGCTTGGTCAGAAACTTGTTACCATATATATTCCCTACTACATTGATGGCTGTAGCAGCTGGCATGTTATTACTGAAAGGGCTTAAAGAGCAAGGTCGCCTGGGAAGATCTTTTGGGAAAGTTACGATACGTGATCAGCCACCTTCTAACACAATTCAAAAGATCATAGCTTTAAGAGAAGCAATGCGTGACTTGGAAATATATCTCCAGAATCTGAATGTTACACTTCTGAAAATCCGCACAATTGTTTTATCAGGTCAACCTCAGGTATGCTTTCTTAATGAATGAATTATTGCTTTCTACTTGATGATGGCAAGGAAAACCTTGAAATCAACCTGAATGAATAGCTACTGGGTTTAGTGTCTATACAATTGTTTAGTCTTCAATGCATGCATTTATTTACCTCAGACAAAAGTTGGTTTAATACATGTAATAATGTGAGACTATCAACTGTTAATTAATCTCCACTTTTTAGGACTGGACTGCCTTCTGGATGAGCTTATTCATAGCTGTTTAAATAATTACAGTTATTATGAATTCTTGAACTAATCCCCATTCTTTAGGATGGCGTTTCTCTATTATGAGGGTGAAACTGTTATGTCTTAAACCATGGTAGAGCATGTATGCATTCTTCTGCTGAAGGATGCATATGCATGAGTGCTGTACACAACAACCCCTTGAAATTTAGAAAATGGTCATGTCAATATTTTATATATTTAAAATATATTTGAAGACCATTCAAAGTTCATTCACAAAGGTGAAAGAATCCCTATGAGACTTTATGCTTAGATTACAAAAGGATTACGTTTTTTCTATTACCTATTTGTCTTAGATATGGTATGATATATTCTTTAAGCCAATGCAGGTCAATGGTAAGGAAAACAGAGGGTAATGCACACGTGTATACTAAATGCATTTAATTAAGTGGTTTCTTTGTCTTTCCCCTTTCCTATCCATATCATGATGAAAAGTATTTAGAATACCATGTGATTGGGGATGGCAATGTGGCCGGTTAAAGAAATTACCCCCCTTGCTCCTGTCCTAATGGTTCGTGTATGGTATGATTTTATCGGGTAGGAATCAGGTATGGTGTTTAAAAAAATCCAGGGTACCCATCATTCCGCCTCACATGTGTTTGGTTACCTTGTAAATTTAGGGATCTCCTGCATGTTTGGCGGGGAGGGTTATTTAAGAAGAATGGCTATGGTACTGGTAATACCTTGCCGGCCCCTGTTGCCATCCTACATTTGATGCTAATGAATGTTTAAGAGAGATGAGATTTACCAAGAGAAAGGGGTGGTACATAAGGTGGATTTGACATAACAAATGATAAAATTGAAGTCCTCGTCTTAGTGATGAGAGAGATCAACCTTTTGAGGATGTGGAGAAAGTGGATCATGGCTCAGGGGCAGCATTTATTATTACCCTTTTTTCTATTATGGGAAACAGCTCTCTTAGGGGATTCTTTAAATCTAGAAAAAAGGTCTGAGGCATAGCACTTGTCTAACCCTTTCCTGCTATACTTTGTGAGGGGTGTTCTGCATTGCTCTAGCTCTAGGGCTGATCTTTCTTTAGAGGCTTCTAGTTGGTTTGGGATGTGAATCATGTGATGGTGGTCTCCCACCTCTAATTGCATGGAAATATTCTTTTTTTTGGAGTTGATGGTACATGAATCTCCAGCTTTAGGGATAATGCTTTGGAAAGATATGTGGATTGAAACTTAGGCTCAAGAACAGCCACAAAACTGGAACTGACAGTGTATGGAGAGTTGAAGTGGTTCATGTCTAAATTAGGCTGTGACATAGAAGATTAGTCCTAAAATATGTAGCATTTCCCCTCAAAGCCGACTGTAAAGTAGTGCTACTTCCGAGATCTTATAGTTGAGAAATATTCAAGAAGATGTGCCAGTTAGGAATTTTAACAAAATGGATTTTCCTTTGATCTTATGTAAATCTGGGGTTTCTTTGATTAATTACATTATTTCCCTCATTTCTTGTGGAATCTTTTGGAATATTCACACTTGGAAATGGAATACATAAGTGGGTTACACTGGCTATTGACACCTCCTGAGGGGCCAAGACAATTTGCACTATAATGCCTGCTAGATATGAAACTTCATTAGTTCTACATCTTTTTTTCCTTTTTAAATGAATTATTTGCACATAAAGTGGGAAAGAACGTTTATAAAGCCCTAGGATACTCCTTTGGCTTCTTTTCCTAGTCAAGTGATAGTATTCTCTAATGCCAACTTGCTTGCAGATAACTACTGAGGTTGCTCTTGTCCTATTATGTTCTGCGACTGTTCTCCTCGTTGTGCCATTCAGATACATCCTTGCTTTTTTCCTACTTGATCTTTTTACACGGGAGCTGGAGTTCAGGAGAGAAATGGTTATGAAGTTCATGAGCTTCTTAAAGGAACGTTGGGATACTGTACCTGCAGCACCAGTAGTTGTATTACCATATGAGAGTGGAAAAAATGGACCAGTGAATTGTGGTGAAACTATTGATGAACAGGGGAAACCAGAAAGAATAGAGAGTAGTGGAAAGCCCAGATAGAGAATTGGTCTCCTTCCCCACCTAATGTCATGCATCCATATATAATCTTGGACTTGAAGGTACTGCTGGACTTCTTAGAGACTACCTTGGTGACTTTATTTTGGCATTCTCGGGTCTCATAGATAGTTGGGAGTGATTACATTGAAGCAAAATTGAATACTGTAATTACAGTGAAATTGAAGAAGGTAATCAAGGACTTGGGACAGAATTGATAGTAAAGGGTGTTGCAGCTTTGACTCTCAGTCAGTACGGGTTCAAAGGTAGGTCTTTGGGATTTCTGTATCTCATGAGACGGTCCAGGTCCCTTCTTTTGGGCATGAATATTTCCTTCAGATGGAGGTTGAACTTAGCCAATAGAGTGGCAATGGCCTAGCTAAGGCTGGAGGTGATAAACAGTTCTTGTAAATGGGTCCTTCCTCATTATAGCTAGTCTCTGTTTACTTCTTTCGCCTGAAGTCCAGGTTTCTTCTGTTGTACAATACATTCATGTAGCCTTTCCTTTTTCTTTCTAATAAATTGTAATTTATAAAAAAAAAAAATGTCATATTTGCTCGTATGGGTTTGTATGGGAACGAAAATTTTTGATTCCTTTCATTCCTCACTATTAACTACTGGAAGTGCCATAATTTATCTTACCATTCCTTGCAAAAGAAATGTACCACTGGCTTTGATAGATGCATGTCACGCAAAACTGAGATAAAACCATTGTTCACAGGGGATTTTGATTTGGATTGGGTTCACTCTGGGCTGTTCCCCTCAACTCCCATCCCTTGATGACTCATTTTTCAAGTTTTAGTTCACATCTCCATGGTCTTAGTTTTTGTTGAAAACGTCTCGGTTTTGATATCTTCAAAGACGAAATGAAGGATTGATACCTAATGTATGTTTAATCCTCTTGGTGTAAACCAAAAGGATTAAATAGTCATTGTGTTGTACTTGTATTTTTTTCAACAGCTAAATTATGTGTAGTCGGTATAATGAGATTAGTGTATAACAGCCAGCTTGCTACATTCAGCTTACACTAAGTAACATTTTATGAGGAAGTCTTATTGAGCTGAAACTTATCAGACCAAAAGCTACTGACATGAAGAGATCTACAAAATTCTGGTGCCACATGAAACTGCCACGTGGCCGATATTTGGTGCACCAAGGAAAAACCTTTCTCTAGATAATGACTTGAAACCTAAGAGCTTCATATGGGATTTAGGTTTTGAATTGAGTTTGATCTCACAAAGCTTCAACAACTAGCTCAATCTATCCAAGGATGGGCTTTGTTGGTTTCTTAAATCCAAGTAGCTCAAATCTCGCACCAAATTGATTAGCACCCCTTGTGGAGATTGAATGAAGAGGCTCTACTTTCACATTAAAATAACGCAATCGTACTGCCAACCACTACTTTAAATGAGCATTAAAACAATACAGAAACTAGAACCAAGATTATCAAATGGCATGAACAACATGCAAATGACATGTCTTCCACAAAAAGAAAAAAAAAAAAAGGGTTTTGAGATTCTACAATTATGTATAAAGTCAACCTTCTCACTACATTCAGTAATTTGCAATCAAAGTCTTCCCTATTAGCTCCATCTTCCCATTATAAATATATTCTTCTGGAAGAAAAAGAGATACAACGGTGAATTAGTAATTGCAATCAAAATTTTCTCTAGATTAATCTTGTATGCCACATGTAACCTGAAAAGAATAACAGATTACACCATCAGGAGGACTAACCAATCAAAAAATGTCCTAGAGCCTGCTGCTGGAAAGCTAAACTTCTTCAAACGATCAGCATCTTGCAAGCAGCTCTCTAACTTTCAGAACACGATCAGCATCACAAGATCAAAGAAACCAGTGAACATGCCACCTTCATTCACCTTTTCACAGATGATTTGCAGCCTGTAGATAGTCCTGCCCCGGGCATTCCCTAATTGTGAGAATTCTGTCACGTCAACCAAACACAAACCCTTTCGGCTTTCGCAAAAAGAAATGGAAGCAATGAATTCACTTTCTTCCTAAAGCCCTCTCAAATTGAAGTGTCCATCAGCCATCAGGCAAAAATACAAGTGGAAATCGTGTATAACACACTTCTCTGCAAGATAACAAGTCACTCATCCCCCCAACATGAAAACACTTCCCTTGATCGGCTTGGACAACGGTCAAGTGCTACGGCACCCAGAAAATGAGTGGAGTGAAATAGGCTTCAGATCCTTTCCCTGAAAAGAGGAGGAAAAAACTGCACGGAAGTTTTGGTGAATCCCTCCACCCAAAAAAAAAAAAAAAAAAAAAAAAAAAAAGATAATACATACCAGAAATACCTGAAGAGCTCAAAAAGGATTATGTTTTGTCCGAATCATGTGGTGTCAATTTGTTATAATCACAGATCACCTGACCAAAGAAGGGCAGGATATACGATATGAATGCACCCAACCACCATGGTTCAAGAAGGAATGAATTCTTCATGTTTTACCAACAGAAACAATGCAACAAATGGCTAGAAAAACAATCAAATTTGGCTTTAACAAGAACTAATTGACAACTTTCGCCTGGTTAGGTGAGTGTGTGTGTGTGTGTGTGAGAGAGAGAGAGAGAGAGAGAGAGAGAGAGAGAGATTACCTTCAATATCCTCTTTCTTTTTCCTTTCCAATGGATCCAATCCTCAACCTCGAGGTGGTTGTATAAAATAGAACTTTGTTGATCTGTAGACTGAGCATAGAAGGGAAAAAGTGTGCAAGCATCCCTATAAACTGTAGTTTGCTTCTCTTGGGAATCCCTCCACTAAGGGTTGGTCTGTTATCCTTCCCAACCATCAGAAGAAGCTGTGTACTACCAAAAGAACGAAAAACAAGAGCTGTGAGTTCCAAATACTTCTAGATATTCAATAACCAATTCAGATGATTACCCCCGCAAAATAATCCTGATTACAACTCAACCATACATCAATAGAGCCATGAATTCCAACTAGTTCAATGTTTTAAACAAGGTCAAGCAAGTGCTACATAGTACAGTTCCATCTAAATTCCTAGAGATAACAGAAGAAAATAAGATCCCACTCTAAGTTTCAGAGATGCTTCAGCCGTACCTGCTCTCCCAGCAGCATTTCTCAACTTCTGACCTCAATCCAGCTTTTCCCTGCTTCCTTTGTCCCCAGATTTTTCATGGCATATCTCAATTTGCTTGATTCTTCCCAGAGTCCCAGACAACAATAAATATTCGACAATGTCACATACACAGATGGATCTTCTGGCGAGACTGCAAGAAGATGTCTACCAATGCGCTTACCAAGTTCAACATTCCTGTGAATCCCACAGGCACCAAGCAAGGAGAGCCATATGTTGTGGTCTGGCTCATATGGCATTGAGAGTACCAACTTCTCTGCCTCATCAAAACATCCAGCCCGACCAAGAAGATCAACCATACAACTGTAATGCTCTAGACATGGTTCCAGCCCATGCTCCACTCCCATAGACCTGAAAAAGTTCCATGCTTCCCCCACCAAACCAACATGCCTACATGCTGAAAGAACTCCTAGAAATGTGATCTCATTTGGCTTTGCCCCTGATTTCAGCATATCTTGGAAGAATTGTATTGCCTCCTCTGGTTTACCATTTTGGCCACAGCCAACTATGATCCCTGTCCAACACGCTGTGTCTCTGTTGCTGACACCACTAAACAACTTTAAGCTAGCTTCAATTTCACCACATTTTGAGTACATATCGATGAGAGAGGTGACAATCACCCCCTCCATTTCATATCCACTCTTAATAGAGTATGTGTGAACTTGTTTACCACTTTCAAATCCTGCTAGATCTGAACAAGCTTTAAGGACACTTGATATAACAAACTGATCCACTTCAATATCTGAAAAAAACATATCTTTGAATAGAGAAAACGCTAAAAAGTGTGATCCTTCTTTAACACATCCTGCAATCAAACCAGACCATGCAATTATATCCTTCTTTGGAAGCATCTGAAACAATAATAACGCATGCATGGTGTCTCCAAGTTTTGCATAAAAATCTATAAGAACACTTCCAACAACACAGTCTAATTCATACCCACTTGTAACAATTAAACCATGGACTTGAAGCCCAAGACTTAAATTTAGCAAGTCAATACAGATCTTCAGAACACTGCTATAAGTGTATGAATCAAGAAATGCACCAGAGCCATGCATTTTTGAAATCAGATCAAGGGCCACATCACGGTGTTCATTAAGAACATAACCAGAAAGCATAGAATTCCAAAGTGCCAACTTATCATGAACAGATGCTTCATGTCGAGAGTATTGATCAAAAAACTTTGTTGCTTCATCCACCCTAGTACATTTTGCATACATATCAACTAGAGCAGAGCCGGTATAACAATCAGAATCAAACCCAGATTTGACCACATAGCAGTGGATCTGTTGCCCCACTGTTAATAGATGCAGACTTCCACATACTTTCAGAACACAAGGGAATGTAAACTGATCAAACCTAATGCCTTTTCTGTGCATTGTAGATGTAAATTCCAATGCCTGTACACTCTCTTTAAGTGTTAAGCCTGCAATAATGGTGTTCCATGAGACAACATTAGGTTCAGGCATTTGTTGAAATAGATTCAATGCCTCCACCATCCTACCTTCCTTCGAATACCCTGCAATGATTGTGTTCCATGAATTTGAATTTGGAGACAAAGCCCCATCAAAAACCTTCTGAGCATCACACAAACGCCCACATTTAACATACATGTCAAGAAGGGTATTCATCAAAACGGTATCAGAATCCAATGTCACTTTAGGAATATTTCCGTGGATCGATTTACCCAATTCGAGACTCCCCAAGAGGGCACATGCTTTCAGAGCTGTAGAAAACGTAAAACTATTGAGCATTTCTGATCCAGACTCTGACATCCAGTTGAAGTACCTCAATGCTTCAAGAGGACGTCCAGCGTAAGTAAATGCAGAGATCATTGTGGTCCATGTTACCACATTTCTTTTAGGCGCTTCGTCAAACAACTGCTGTGCATCCTCCAGAAATCTGAAATCCGTGTACATGGCAATCAAATTATTTACAATAAAAACTTCCTTTAAGAAACCAAATTTTATTAAGTGGGAATGGAATGCCTTCCCATGACCAAAAGCTAGAATTCTCCGACAATGGCGTATAGCTCCAACGACGCAATTCAAGTCCATACCCACCCATGAATGAAAAAGTCCAGAATGAACTTCGCTGAGCACGGGAAGATTTCAATCTTTGAAAGAAGAAAACCCTTACACAGATTTCTTCATAGACAGTAGAGGATCTTCATTTCATCTTTGGTGATTAACACATGGACAATGTCTCTCTCTCTTCCCACGACACTAGTCTTACAGTTTCCCTGTACTGACCACCAATACCTGAATCTGGCGGGACGAGTTCGTGTTTCAGCTAGAAGCCACGTGGAAGCCACATGGGCATTATTTCGGAAGAATCGAGCAATGCTAAGGCTCTATTTGGTATCTTCCTACGGCCTTCAATGGGTTACAGGCACTCCCATGCTCACCCAAGAAGCAGAGAATCACGAAAGATTAGGAAAGTTATTTTATTGATTAATAACCACACAATACATAGGGGGCAATAGAGACTAAACTGAAAAGGAGAGGGATAAGTTTGTGGACAACACCAGTGAGAATGCGCAATAGAAAATCACCCAGGAAAGGAGAGAGAGAGAGAGACACATTAGGCGCTTGCTTATGGTACACTGGTGGTGTGTTCAGTTTTTTCCAAACTGAAAATACCCAAAACTATCAAATGGAGAAAGTTTTTAAGACAACTCCCAGATTGCATGCACCGTTGTTTGGTGCTGTACGGGTAGAGCACAGGCTCCCAAGAGGTAGTGAGTTAAATTCTTATCCCATTGGATAATTAGATAAGAAAGACCCAAAAAAGAAATTGGAGAAAGTTATCATCCACCATAAATGAAGAAAAGTACACACATCTAGTGTCATTGTTATTTATGCTATCCCTTATTAAACGAAGTCGAAACTATTCCTCCCTTCATAATGATGTCTATCAGTTTAATGTAATGATTCATGGTCAAGGGATTCTCATTCTCCGTGGATAAAAGGAAACTATGTCCTTACCAAATTGTGCAAAATAGCTCCCCTCCATTTCTAGTTAAGCCCTACCCCGAAGGATTTTAGAGCTAGGTTGGGCTGACATCTACCTACCAATTGTCCAGCCTGAACCCCAACTATACTTCATATGATATGATATTAGTACTGTTACTCTTAATCAAACTCAGCCCATCTTTCCTGCTATCATTAAACCTAATCAGGTTACTTTCATTAAAGGTCGGCATATCCATGACCATCTCCTCTTAGCTCATGAGCTTTTTATATCGTAAACAGCATTTTTATGATGGTGCAACTGCAACTGATCATAAAATTGTTTGTGGTTAGTTTTTTTGCTGCCTTATGGCCATTTTTTCACACCAGCTTCTTTTGAGGACCAGGACCAGATACCACATAGACCAGGTCAATGCCAGCATCTAATAACTTGCAATCAAATCAATTTCTACAGATCATTCCACTGTCAAACATTTGAGTCCTGAATCACAAAGTTCTTTCAGGTAATGGATCCAACTGTACATACACAGTTTTTTCTTTGAGAATTACACCAACAGACAAATGATCAACTCCCCATGGATCAAAATCCACAAACCTGCAACAAGCTATACACCATTATCAACTCACCTACCTAATCCATGCATCTAGCCTATACAACAGAAGCAACTCAAATCACCATGTAAAACAGGCATTGTGGTGGTAGGGAGAAAATCATGAACAGAGAACGGAAAACGAAAAAGAGAAAGGAAGCAGTTGCAAGGCGTCATCAGAGGATAAATGACAGTGGCTCCACCAGAAAGAAACTGCTGTCGCTGAATTCTTACGCTAAATATTTGAGCTGGTGGCCAAGCATGTGTGACCCAACTGTAAAATTTGGTGATCCCTGGAGACACCGGCATTCTGGCAAAGGATAAGAGTAGATGGATGATCTTTTGCTAGCCTTTTTGGTTCTAGTTACACTTATCCGGTCATTTCCTATGCGCATTAGTTTCATTTGCTCCTTGAAAGCTTTCCAGCTGTACAAAAAAATCAATGGAACAGAAAATTTTCAATATCACATTCCAAAAAAAAATACATGAATACATACATAATTCCGTCATATGTTAGACATAAATGAAGAAAAAGGGAAGCAGATACCTTATGGTAGTGTCTTGAAGTAAAAAAACTAGCTTTTGTTTGTCTGGTTTGATTGTTTTAGCATGTCCATCATAAAGGAACCGTCTGTGGCCCATAAGAAAATGAGGGAAGTTGCCCCCTTGTGTTGTCACGAAAACTTCACTAAACAAGCAAACGGTATAGTCCAAAGCAGCCAACTTCGAAGAATAGCCCTGTACACCAAAATCCATGAAGCTAAAGATTAGGAAATAAGAAACCAATTCCCTTGAGGCTATTATAATAATAATTACCTCAAAAGAAGCAAGCTCCTCCCCAGTGGCAAGAGACTCCTTGGTTTGGAGAAGGGGAAACATCTTCAGTAGTGGAGCCAGATTCTTCTCAGCCTGGTATATTTTACCAGATGCAAGATAAATCGAAGTGTAGTTGTCAAAGCCCATGCCCCTTAGCATCATTCCAACCTATGCTGACAAAGAAAAAGTTTCAAGAAAGAGTCATAACTATACAATTCATTAAACAATATTTGACTGCAGGAGGAGGGGGGTGGGGGGAATACACCATGAAACTGAAAATAACATCAGACTACAATGCATCAACCATTTGTTTTGGATAAAACAGTTGAGGGTCCAGATCAATGAGCATTTCTGCTATTTATAGAGTGTAGGATGCATCATACTTCACATTTTACAATGTTCTTTACCATAGAACATTGTAAAGTTGTCGTTTCTACTACTTTAGTTTTGGAATTTTGAGTTATACTATAAGCACGGACATGCAAACCATGATACCAGAACAGCTACATGTATCAGTGCTGTATTCAAAGGTCTAAACTCTCAAGATATCAAAATGGTCACTAAATTTCGAGACTTCAGTTAGCTTCTGCAACCACAGGATGCTCAGTACTTTCAAGCAGGATTTCAAATTGTGTTATTTGACCTTTTTTTTTTTCTTATTACGTGTTGTAGCATTCAAAGCACCAAACTTTAGAGAAGACCTAAATTGATACCATCAATCAGATGTTAATTCTACATAAAATACTTTAAAATTAAGGTTTCAATGGCATGAAAACCTATCTATATTTTGGTCCTAAAGAACCACAAAGACAGGTATAGTTACCTCCAAGGGAGTCAGTGGACATTTTCCATTGATTCTATTTAGGCCAGGTTCGATCACACGATTTTTACTTTTAAACTTTCCTCTCCACCCCTTTTCACGAACTGAATCCATTTCTAACTTTTCAGTCTTCCCTCCATCATACACGCAGCATGAGAAAGCCACCATATCCTACAGTCAAATGGGAAATGCTCAATTGAATCAATTTACAACATCATAGGTTCCCAGCAATGTTGAAGATTCAAGAACTTCACTAGCGTATTCATGGAAAATAAGCATTGATACCTCCTCAAAACGAAGATGGATGGAGACATACTTCCCACCACTCATTGAGCTCTTCTTAACCATGCGATTGACTAATTCCTTAGCTAGTTTTGCAATAGGAGCAGAAAATCTCAGCGCTTCATAATTGGCTATGCATCTAAGATATTGAATATTAGATGGAACTTGCATTGCCAATCTGTTCGCAAAGGGCACTATGCGGATAACCCTGCATCAACCAGGCAACCCATAGGAAAAAGACCTCAAAATAGGTCCCACGTAATACTACATACAACTGATAGATAGTGTCAAGAAATTATTCAAAAGCTCAAATAGAATGTCTATTTGATGATCATCATTGCACATTCCTATCCATAATTGTTGGCTCTTTTTCTTTATTCCTTTTCCTTTTATCGCTTTCGCTGGTCATAAAAAGGGAGTACCCAGTGCACGAGGCTCCCGCATGTGCTAGGTCCAGATGGGCAAGAACTACGCAGCCTTACCCTTTCGCTTGGCATGGGTAACATTTTCTGGTTGTTGGCTAAGAAAAAAGGGTTTCATATAGCTGAAGTTAAATTCATGCATGTTGCCACCTAGCAGCATCCCTAACATTAATTACATTCATACTGGATTAAAATAAACTTAAGGGAGATATACAAAGAATGTTGCAACTCAGATTAGAAATAAAAGAAAGAAACATTTGATTTAAAGAAAAATTGTGATTGCATTGCATTATCTACCCTTGTTCTTGCAAGATAGGGTAAACTTCTCCCAAATAATAACTGACTGGTGCCCAAGCTTTGGCTCTGAAGATTGGTATATTACTAATGTTGTTATCATATCTTTCCATCAATGCCTCAGGTAATTCCTGCACCACAGTCACATAGCCTCTCAGCGTGGTTATAAAATGATCTTCATCATATATGTCTCCAAACCCACTGCAAAAAGAAAATAGATAGCATTACTCAGTTAGTTTATAGCTTTAATTTAAAAAACTATAGTTTATAGCTTTAATTTAAAAAACTATAGTTTATAGCTTTAATTTAAAAAACTATTAAACTAGGTTGTTGTGAAGAATCATCTGTAATCAGTTGAATTTTAAGCACATGAAGTTACTAATCCAAAGAAACTACTGAAATAAGTTACATGTTATTTAGAAATAAAAAATGATTTATATCACCTTTTATTAATTTCCAACTTCTAATGCAAATGGACAACTCCTAGAAGTTGGTGGTAATAATTTGAAATTCCTCACAGCATAAATCAAATTACAAACAGAAATATAAACCCATGACCCATAACCAGGATATTTTGTCAATGTTTGCATGCGGCAAAATCTCTCCAATGGGTTACTTTTCAGTAAACAATCGTCAACTTCTCAGATGGAAAGAGGCAGAGTATAGGATTGGCTGGCATGGGATGGTAGGTAGATCCACTAAAGAAGTAGCAGGAGAAAACAAAATCAGCTCTCAATAAATTTGAGATACATGATAGAGTGAGTAGGTTTCTACCAGGCTGCTTGAGTAGATAGTAAAACATGAGTGTGAAAAAGATCACAATTGGAAGCATGGTTCCAAAGGTCTGAAATTGTGATAAAAAAGAAAGACCTCAACCACGACATTAATATATTTTCACCATAACTCAAAATCCATGGTTTCATTTCAACCATGAATTACCCTTTTTTCACCTATTGGTGACACTCTCAAGTTCCCTTAATGCATTTTTTTTTCCCTAAGTTGATCCTCCAAAGTCATATCACTTGTCCATCTCAACATTCTCAACTCAGCTATGATAATAAGATAATGACCAGATCAAAGTATTTGGCCACCTACCTTGGATCCCTCCATACACTGTGAAACTGAAACTGAGGAATGACCAGCACAGCATTCAAAAGCCCTGCCACAGCCACCGCACTGCAGATCTGGCAGAATAAAGTTTGATAACAATGAAAATTTCAGATGAATGTATAGAAACTACTGCATGCACCTCATTCTGCATGCATTTTGGCATGCTTGAAGAAGTGGTAGATAAAATTAGCAGTTCAATATCAAATTGCTGCTTCAAGGACATCTATAGATCTCAATTCCATTATTTAATGAATTCTAGTGAAATTTTAATGATTCATTTTTTTTCCCTCCTCATTTGCATCCGTCCTCTTTCCTTGGTGGTTGTCAGCAATAATGTAATAATAAAATTAAAAAACAAAAGATTCTTCACTTTGTAATTTTCTTTTTCGGACCTGGGGGTTGGAGGAAGGAAATAAAAACATTGCCAATTGTTCAATTTCGGGTCACATTAAAAGCACTTCAACACATTTCCGGAGGCACCCTGAGATTTAAAAAAAAAATATCACCAATTTTCTGCTGTCAAATTAATGTTGAACTAGTTCCCATCCAGAATCTGAGTAGAAACCAGTATTGATTCTTGGAAAACTGAAAATGATTGCCAAAATGCAAGGGAAATGGCGATTCCTTGGAAAGAAACAATCAAGTAACCAATAGGAAACTTGATGATTCATATATGAAAATAGTAGTGCATACCCACAAGAATTACTTACTGATGAGCGTTGCTGATTAAGACCACCATTAGCCTCAACAATCAAGTAACCAATAGGTTGTGTGAACCCTGAAAATTAATGGAAACTTTAGTTTACAACAAAAGAAGGTAGCATTTTTTTTTCATTCTTAGCACAAACAAATCATAGTGGTTACTATTTTCCCTAATGTCCAATCATTAAATGATTGTGCTGTGATCTTTAATCGTCAGGAAACATGCTCAAGCCAAGATAACATAAGACACTTCTTAGATCAACCACTAAACTCATAGAAGCTGAAGCATATGTTATTATATCACTGAGAAACACAAATAGAGAGGCAAAAGCAGTTACAAGATGAATCCATACCAAAGCGACCTCCAGAGGTTGGACTTGAACAGTTTTTCCTTTCTGTCAGCCTCCTTCTGTACTTCCATACGGAAGACAACTACAAGAGGAACAAAATATATTGTAAGCTATCAAATGTTCACTAGATAGCACATATTTTACTAATAGAATAAAACAAATTTATAGTGTTAAATTCTATTTTTATTACCAAGAAAACATTTGTTGCTGGACTAATTTGAATATGCAAGTGTCTTGCCTTGAGACAATAGGAAAAAAAAAAAAAAAAAGGAGCAGCCCAGCGCACGAGGCTCCTTCTACTGCAAGGTCTGGGAGGGGCAAGTGTGTACACAGCCTTACCCCCTGCTTCGCAGAAGAGGCTGTTTCCAAGTTTTGAACCTGTGACCAATAGGTTGCAATAGTGCAACTTAACCGTTGTGCCGTAGGCTCGCCCACTCTTTGAGACAATAGGGTTCAAGTGAAAAACAGCTTGAAGCTCTAAAATTCAATGTATTAGGTAAGGGAAGCAATACAAGACCTACATCCTAAATTACTGGGTAGTTCTTAGACCAACTGAAGCAGCATGATGACCGACTCTGTTAATAAATTCATGATTACAGTTCTACGATATAAATTCCCAGAAGCCCATAAGAAGACTGTTTCCTCTTAAATGTCCTGTTCTATAAGAACAAGCTTGACAAGTAGCAGTAAAATGAAAGAGTCTATCTTTGTGGCTTCCTTATTATATTTGACAAGCTCTGTTTATCAAATTATTATTTCCATCCTCCCTGGTTACAACTTGAATTGCAGCAATCAGGGAAACACCACCATTCTTGCAGCCATTACGGGTAGCTCATAAGAAAAAACCCTATTATATTATTATGTATCATTCTGAAATACGAAGTCCCATGCCATAAAAAATTATGAGGCCTAAATTAGATTTTCTTAATATACTTATTTTTTGCTTCAATTCAGGAACAAGAACCAGTCCTGCATTTCGGTAACATGTAAAAGGTTAATAAACAGATTAGACCGATTCCAAAACCAAAATCTAGAACCATTGAGGGAAAAGCAGTAAGAACCCAAACAACAGAAACAAATTAATGAAGCAGGAATAATATGAAAAGGAATAAAAGAAAAGGCCGAAGAAGCAGAAGGAAAAAAGGGAGAACCTCAATGGCGGATCCATTATCGGACTGAATTTCAGGCCAGAGCTTCAGGAACACCTCGTGGCTTCGGTACACCGACCCAGGAACCGGAGGAACAGAACGGAGGAGAGCAGTGAAGGTGCCAACGCACATGAGCAACCCAGAGAAGTAAAACAGGGGTAGCAGAAGGAAAATCCGCACATTGCAGCGGAGGAGGACAGAGGAGAAGAAGCTCTCGCGATGATGAGTTTGCGAGTGAACCTTCGACCGTAGACGACGCCTGTAATGTGGACCACGATAAGGTCTCCTTGGGGAGGAAGGTGGACTCGAAGAACTGCTCTCGCTGCTGTAACCATTACCACTCTTCGTGGGAAGAGTGAAATGCTGGGTCTTCGTCTTCATAGCCCCAGAATCTTGTTAATTCCCATCACAGAGGAGAAGGACAGAGAGAGAGCATCACTGGCATCAAGCTCTTTGTGGTGAGAGACTGTAGTGGTAGGTCTTGGTTCTCATCGTTGCAGAATCTACTAAATGCCCATCACATAGAGAGAGAGAGAGAGAGAGAGAGAGAGAGAGAGAGAGAGAGAGAGAGAGAGAGAGAGAGAGAGAGGAACAGTAGTCTCTAGCTATTTGTGGGGACACTGAATGTAGGGTCTTTGATTCCATGGCTCCAGAATCTTGCTAATACCATCACAGAAGAAAGAAAGAAAAAAAGTAAGAGAGAGAGAGGGGAACAGTGGTCTCATGCTCTTTTTTTGGGAGACTCTAATGGTTTGCATAGTCTTGTTAATCGTAACCAAACCCTCAAAAAGAGAGCGAGAGAGAGATTGATCGTGGCTTTTTAGGAAGATAAGAACATGGGTTT
Organism: Macadamia integrifolia; assembly: GCF_013358625.1. Lineage (NCBI taxonomy): Eukaryota > Viridiplantae > Streptophyta > Magnoliopsida > Proteales > Proteaceae > Macadamia > Macadamia integrifolia. The sequence continues at coordinate 22,469,466 of NC_056560.1, read as the reverse complement.
TTTAGCTTTTGAACTTTTTGAATTGCTTGTTCAACAAAAATTTTCAAGAAAAGTTGCAGAATAGAAGGATCTTTGAGAGCAGAGCTGAAAGGTGCTTAACGAATCTAGACTAGGACTCTAGAGAGAGAGAGACTACAAGCCCCTATACTCTGCAAAGTGATATATGCTCCACAAGGACCACAAGTCCACAACGGATGAGAGGTTATGGGTAATGGACTTATGATTAGGGAAGATGATGATGACAAAGAAGTTCAGCTGCTAGGGGAGGGCGGCTCAGAGCCAAAAACTTGACTTGGCTTGGGGTATTATACTAATAAAGTACTGTGATCCCACTTCCCAATTGGAATAAATGCTGAGGTCCACCATGGAAAATGGAAAGATGAGAGTGAATTAGAGAGAGAGAGAGGGAGAGGGAGAGAGAGAGAGAGAGAGAGAGTGTACATTAACCATGAATGGCGGCGTAATACGCGAAGCAGCAGAGCCCAGAAAGGTGTTTGAACAGGTTGAAGGAGTTAGATTTGAGTATGGGTCGGTTGGCAAACGACGCCGTATTATTACAAACACCCCACCCTCTCCCTATAAAAAAGGTTGAGGATGTCAATTTGGAGGTGGCGTCGTTTTCATGGCACCATGTGCTCCGTAGTCCGTACTCTTTCTCTCTCTCTCTCTCTCTCCATTCATTGTTTTATTCATTCTTTTTTTTCTTTCTTTCTTTCTCTGTAGGTAAGGTAATAAAAACATTCAAATATAAAAATGGGAGAGGGATAGGCATGCTAGCATACTACTTAAGAATTAGAAATGCTAGCGACATTTTGATCGTAGAATTTGATCAACATGAATTGAACTGTTGGTTGGAGAGAAGATTTACAAATTTTCAATTCACACCTTTACTCTCCCTCTTTTTCTCTCTTCTCGCCGAACAAGTCATTCATTTTACCGGATCCAACCGTAGAAAGTGAATAAGCTGTCTCGATTCGAGAACATCATGTCTGCGTTGGGTTTCATGAAGAGAAGGGATCTGATTATCTCGTATGGGAGTAGCATGGACATATAATGTTATTTGATGAAGAGAACGGGTATTCACCGGAATATATATCTATGAGAATTACTTCGAGAGAGTTTCATCGGTGAAGTGAACCCCAGATGTTGAAAAAGAGGAGGAGAAGGATGCGGAGAAGGAGGAGTGAGTAGGAAGCTTGGGGCTGAGAGTTTATTGGCAGTGGGGATTCAGTCGATGGTTGGATTCTTCAACGCCGGCAAGTTGAGCAGTTGAACAAGCCTTTGTAGATCAACGAAGGGCAAAAAAAAAAAAAAAATGATTGATCCCCCTCCCCTTGTCTTCAAGTCTTAGGGAGTAGCGCTCTGGTGAAACCCAAATATTCATCAGATCTGATCGAGTTGCAGGTTCCCCTCACAGTTCTCTTGCTCCAGCCGCCGGTTGCCAGACAGAGCTTTGTTTTAAAGAAGATAACAGAACACGGATCCGAATCATCTGTAGGCTACAAAGGATCCCAACCCAACAGAGCACAGTCGACCTCTCTCTCAGATCTGGATAATTAACAGATGGATCTCACTCCCTGGAAACGTTCAAATCTTTCGATTCCAGCTTGGTCAAGCAGATTGCTGGAGTCGATTCAACAATTTTCCCTGAGACTTCCCTGTCTCAGTGAGGGATTTAGATGGAACTGATTCAACAATCGTGGGAGTCCCGTGGGAGTCCTAAGGGATTCAGATAGGAGGAAGTTGGAGTTGATTCAGATAATTCAGATAGTGGAGTCGGAGACGGAGAGGGAGAGGGAGAGAGTAACCGTAGAGCAACAGTGGTGGGAAACTTAGGTATGGCAACAAATACAAACGGATGAGATCGATTATGTTTCATCTAAGGGTTAAAATTGCGCTAACATACCTAATTCTTAGGTGACCTGCTAGCATGCATGTCCTTTTCCCTATAGAAATACATGCTATGTTTGGAAATTTAGAGATATATATATATATATGGGAGTTAGCATTGGACATTTTCTCTCCATCCAACGGTTACATTTAGAATGAACAAATCCTACGGCTAATATCCTGCTAGCATTCCCAATTCCTAGGTACTACACTAGCATACTTGTCCTTTTCCCATATAGTTAACAATAACATTAATAATAAATCGTTATACCTTCTAGACCTCCTAAACGTCACTATGTGTAAGTGAAATATAATTTATATGGATTAGTTCTTATGATAGAGGACCCATGTATATCAACAGTTTTCACTTTTTAATCGAAAATAAGTAAGAAAAGTTGTCTAAACTTCGATTCAAGTTTTAGTAATATTATCAAAATATCATCAAATAGAAATAAATATAAAAGGAGAAAGACCATTATACAATCTATTATTTCCTACATCTGAATATAGTCCTTGTTTTCAAAGAGTTGTGAAAAATGCCCTTGCCCCCCTAAAACAAGTAGTGTTCATCTTTTTAAAAATAAAATAAAATTCAAAATAACATCTTTGTAAATTTAGCTACTTCTTCTACTCATTTTAAGTTGAAATTATAACAAGGAGACGTTTGCCTAGCCTTTTATAATATGGATTATGTGGCAACTAGTGAAGTATTATATTTCACTAGGTATGGTGGTGAGAAAGAAAACCCATAAATTAATGTGTTTATTTTTTTCAATTCTTTTTTTCCTTTTTTGACTTCCAAACATAGCTTATTATCAAGCTATGAACTTTATCATTAGAGTTTGACACAAGGTCATACATAGGTTTTAAATTATAGGATTCAATCTCAATCGAGTAAAATTGAGATCAGAATTCTCTTCAATGACTTTCCCTCCAACTAGACATATGCATGTAGTCCAACACTTGAGGTTGCCTTAGGTTTACCCATGGTTTCAAGTATTAATATCGTATCAATCGTATCTATCGTATTGTATCAATATCAGTTGTGATCGATCCGGATCAATTACTCGTATCATTTCAAGGGTGAAAGAGAAACAATTGTACTTCAAAAAAAAAAATTAAGAGCAAAACCGACCGATATATGCCAATCTGATATCGATCTAAATCATATCGGATCAATGTTGATATCTACTGATACAGATAGCATCCCCTAAATCCATGAGTGTGTCTATTTCTGATTGAATAGATATTGAAAAAAAGGACACACGGCCGATTCCCAAAATTTTTTACGAATCAACATTAATTAGAGTCAAAGTTAACGTCGATCAATTACATTTATTTCAGTTTGATTTTGAAACCAAACCCTTTCTAGTTGTGGTGCTGGCACCTTCAAATACTAATTTTATTGCATGAATTTTAAGACATCATTACATAATTCATCAGAGTCTAAACCCAAATCCAAATAACACAGGGTAAAGAGTTACATGCTTACAATGTCATGGACAAAAAGAAAATTATTTTGGTAAAATGGACAAAATCACCATCAGAAATTCTGGAATATGAGGATTTGACTAGAGAATTTAACAACCATGGTTCAAAAATGTCTAAAACATTAAATGGAGAATTTTGATATATCATGAGATTTATGGTGGAAATGGAATCTAACTCCTAAGTATTATACATGGTTCGCCAAGGTGGAATATGAGGATTTGACTAGAGAAGCCTTCTACATGGCTGAAAAGTGGTAGCATGACTCCACTGCACAAAGGCTGTTCTATCTACTATCATTTAGGGCATAAAAAGGGCATTCTTGAAAGTAAAAGGACATGTTTATGCGCCTGAATATACCTGTAGTAGAGCCACCCACAAAAAGATGAGTTTTAATTTTTTTGTTAAAAAAAAAAATCTAATTTTATGGTTAATCAAAAAAGGAATCATTGGAGAGAGCAATGTGCATGTCTCTAATTTGAAGGATGTTGGAAGGAGAGTCGTTGAAGAGGATCCATATCCTAACATCCTAGTTTGGGAGACTAAGGCTAAGTTTGGGCGTTAAGAAACGAATAGAGAAAAAAAAAAAAATTGAATTTGAGGAGAAAGAGAGAACAACCATTGCATCATCATATATCTCTCCCCTCAAATTCAACCTTTTGCTTTTTATCCTTCTTTATTCATTTCTTGACAATCAAACATAACATAGAAGAAGTATGTTAAGACATTTCACTTATTATTAGAAGCATTATTTCCCGTTGGATGGATCCCACGCCCCTGCCTATCACGGGATTCTCTGTTTTCAGCTCCCACGCAGCGATAGATCTGTATCACCACCCATCGCCTGTTCGTTAATATGTATAATAAGGAGAGGAGGCTGATCTTGCATATGACTACGCCGATTGGTGATAAAGACAGAGTGAATGATTGTCCAAAGATAATCGAATGGGGTAGAAGTGCTTGCTTGCCCTCGGGGGTTTCGATTCCCACGCGATCAGTGTGATACAAAGCATGCAATATATTACTATTATTATTCGATTTTCTTTGATTAGACCAGATTGCAATCACAACCCTTTCATCTAGATGGGCTCCAACAGACTCCTCAGAGATCGCTTGATGTTACTTTGCAAGCTTTCGCTACAATTCGGTATTCCATCGCTGTCAACTCTGTTTCTACTTCCATGCCTTGGCTGATTATGCATTGAATCTTCCAACTGGCCTTCAATGCGTCGGCTACCATCTCAAAGCTAGGAATAAATAATAATAAAAACCATTTTACTGACATTTGATTGGATGCTGTGTCACAGTCAATGTGAGACAAGCATTCTCAATTTACAAAATTCCGAGGCAGAGCCTTGTCGCAAGGAAGTCATTTTCATGGTTAAGACAAAGGATCCAGCCATCCAGGCTCACCATCAAATTCAAGAACAAAACATTACTTCTATTCTTTTTTTCAGAACAGAACAGTAAAACACCAGAAACATTCCCATGGAGAGTCAACAAAAGGGCCTTAGAATCCGTCCTCACTTATCAAGTATCCAGACTCAAATCCTCAAATCCTCTGTGGTGAGTGGGAATGAGGATCCAGCAGCTGAGAGGACCCTAACATAGATCCCAGCCATTGGATCCTCACTACTGCACACAGCTTCCCTGCGACTTTTGTGTCAAGTACCTGCTTCGTACCCTACTATTTCATTCTCGGGATCAAATACCTAAACTAGGCCTGATCTGATCCCTAAATTATTGAGTCACACCAACTTAGAATGACCAAAACGTCTAAGAAATCCAACATAGCAAATGGAAAAGTATAGACCAGTACAAAGCCTATGACTAACAGCTGCACTTGATTCAAAACCAACCCACTTCAGAGAGAAAAATTCTTAAACACAAGATATCCACTAGGCAGAGAACTTGTTAATTGGCAAACTCACCTGGGTTTTGCTCCCCAGCCCTTAAATATGAGTTCAAAACCCATATTTATCTAAAACAACTACAGACCACTCGTGTATCCAAAAGAGGGAGAGGTCTGTATAGGTAGTACCTGATACTAATAATGATACAGATAGAAGTTAAAGAAATAAAATAATCAATAACTAGAAGCAATATTATCTGATACTGAGAGAAATAAAGGATAAACGATACTGCTGGCAGTTTTTAACTCTCAAAGGCTATGTTTGTTTGGATTAAAAAAAGAAAGAGAAAAAAAGGAATTTTGAACTGATCTCTGGAACAAGAAATTTATCTCTCTCTTCCACAAGTTTTCTCACCAACAGAAAGATTTTGCAAGAAAACTTCCTACCATTTACAATTTCTTTTCTTTTCTCTCTTCTCTAGCCCAACAAACACAGCCTTAGGCACTACCGCTTGCCATTTTTCAAGTGAGAAAGGATCACATATCTACTGCATACCTCATTAAAAATTACTTGGGCATGGAATTTAAATCAATTTTCTAGGGGGCCTACAGTATCCATCACAGCTAGTACAAGTATTATCTGAGAATCCTCCAATTCTATGCAAGATAAGCTTTTAACTCATAAGTTGCTTCAAGAACGCATTTCCACGTGAAAGTGGATTTGCGAACTCTCTATTGAGAATGATGCATTATTTAAGAGAATGCGCCACCAGCTCCAACCCTATCACGAGGAATCAGGCGTAGCTCCGAACCATGCTTAAGGAAGACATTTCCTGAGAAAATCAACAAAACCAAGCATTATAATTAAGGATCAAGAGTCCAATAACCAATCTGCATTTAAGGTAATACTATCAGAGTCATATCTCGATTATTTGGCTCACCATTACATGGTATCTAGAAGAAACTCTACATTAAGGGGGAAGCAAAGAAATGAAGTTGGTAATAGGTAAAAAGTCAGTTTGAAATGTTCAAGAGATGCAGGAAGGCTGAAGCTCATAAATGCTGCAATTAAGAAAATCAACTGTTTCTGGAACTTCAAATTTATTTTCCTCTTTTCGGTTCTTTCTATGTCCCACTAATCACTTACTATAACATTTTCAGAAAAAGAAAGAGTTTTAAAACGAAATACAAGAAGTGGAGAAAAACATCAAATTGAAAAACTGATAGACAAGTGCATGAAACCAGCAATTTATATGACAAAGAAATGGTATATAGACAAACATTCATATTACTTTATAAATAAAATCAGGCATATAAAAATGAAATGGGTCACAATCCCTTGCACCCACCTCATTATAACCATTAATAGTTCAATATACAATGACATAACTACACAACAGTTAAGGATCTAATGTGTCAATGTCTAAAAACTTAATACATTTTTAACCAACCAAGTTCAACTTTATCAAAACCTCTATACTACCATCTGCAGTAAAATATAATGGTCCTGCAACTGATACAACTATACTGATAAGAGTACATTTTTAATTTGGGAAAATATCTTAAAAACCTGTCGATGGAAGAATTGTATGTATAAAACTCATAGTTAACTTTTATATATACTGACCACCCAAAGAAAAAAATATCAAAACATATCCCATAACCCTTCTCAAGGCATTTTAGTTGTTGGTATTTGTCAAAGGACAAAAGTATCCCCAGAGTTTTAGTGCTGTAAGTTGTGATTTGATAATTACATTCGAGGCCTAAAGGCCCAAAACCTAATAGCAATTAGGAGAAATTTATAAAAAGCCCGGCCAACAAAAACTTTGGATCAAGATGGACCAAACCAATTACCAATTGAGAAAAAATCAGTTCTTAAACTACGAACCATTTACCAGAACCATTTAAGAACTGTGATGGACTGACCAAATATTAATATGTAAGTTTTCAAAGTATAAGGACCAATTAGTTAATCAGTCAGTTCCAATCTTGGCCTGAAGAGGCTGGAACCAATTAGGAACCGAACCAAATAACCAGAACCAGGCCAATTTACACTCCTATTTTGAGTCATGGTCTGACTAGGATTTAGGGGTCAGTATAATCTATAAACTATCACGTTTTTAATTGAGATTGATAATATTCTTGTTATGCCTGAGGGCATATGGATTTGGTGCTTGTGTATGACTTTTCTGTGAGTCCTTCTAGGTTAGGCTGATGAATTTGATTCTTTTTATTCTACTGTGGTTATTCTTAGTCTTATCAATCTTCTGCTAATCAGTTAGTTCCATTCTCCTTGCTCTGGTCTATCAATACCCTGTTTTGACAGCTAAATCCTCTATCGATTTTTACTATGTCACTCTCTATTCGGATTGATCAACCAGAAATTTTAGATTGACCATGTGGTTATATTTCCCATCAGTCTTGATCAGTTTCCTTAAGATTAAAAACAGTTACTAAATTCAGTTCTTGAATACACCTTTTTCTTCAAGCGAAGCTGATTCATCTATCAGTCATTATCAGATCGGACTGAAATTTTCTGGACTAGGTCTAGGTGGTATATGTATACCTCATATGACTACTCAACCAAAATCTCAGCCCCATTTGATCTTTCTACTGCAAGTAATTAAAATTCTTTCAAATTATATATTTTGATTACTGTTTCATAATACCAGACCTGATATTGAATTGATTCATAGATTCTTTTAAGTTTTCAAGTCCGTTGTCTGGTTGGTTGTTAATTTTGCATTCTCTGCAACCCCCCAAAGGACCCACCCACCATTTTTGCCTGATAGTTACTGTCTACTAAAACCAATCTCTTAAATGTTTGAACATCTTAATGCGCTGGAATTCACATTCTACTGAATCTTTTCTTGTATAATGTGTGTGCAACGATAATTGAATTAATATACCATTGATGGTCATGCCCATTTGAAATTAATCAAAGTTCTGTCACAAAAATGATGATCCAACACACCAATATACCCCATACACTCATACAAGCCAAGTGAGCAACCAATAGTGGAAATTCTTGTAAATTGGAGCAATTAGCAAGGTTGTAGCTAAAGACCAGATTTTCAATTAGTTGACAAAAGAAAAACTCTAAAATGCACAAAAAGAAAGGTAGATTTACAGCCAGGAAAGTTCAACTCTTCGACATACCTGCACTTTGTTGAGGGTTGATACCCACACCATCTGTACACAAAATGAACAAGACATGTCAAACATGATTAAATGAGACAAAGCACAAAACCAATGAATATTCTACGAGCGTTACAGAATTATGCTTCAGAAGATGAAAAATAAATATATCTTTGTTTAATTTTTAGTTGGGTGGGGGAGTGGTGCATCCACACTGTAATATAATTCTCCTATATCAGGTCTTATGAACCATGATAGTATCCATAGAATAACAGAGTTTTACAGCTAGCAAGTGCAGAAGTTAAAGGGTACATTTGGCAGGAGACTTGCATTGATTAGTCAATTCTAAGAATCTATTGGTGTACGATGTCTTGTATTCCGTCAGAGTTTAATCCAAGGAGTACTGGTGCAACACCTCGACAGGGAGGACGGCGGTCCGGCTAGCCTATTAGTGGGCCGTGGGGATTGCAAGGGAGGCAGGAGGCCCCCTGCATAGCAGAGGGTGTAGGGGAGCGCAGCCCTCCACTCGAATTTTTTATTTAAGGGCAATTGTGTACTTTTCGGATTAGGGTTTTTTTCGCTATATATTTGTAGCGAGGGTTTCTTTCTCTGTAATGCAAGCAATACTGAGAGGTGTGAGGGACGAGCGCCGTAACCCTATTCTCCATTGATAGTGAAGCAGGATCTCATCTCACCAGAGACGTAGGCAATCTTGCCGAACCTTGTAAATCTGTGTGCATTGCTTGTTCTTGTTTTTTCATTATCTTCTGCATCGTTTTAGGGTTGCGTTTCTACAGAATGTATCTCTAACAAAGTCCGATGAGTTCTTCGACAAGTTAAGAGGTGTTTCAGCATGTAAAATTTAGCATATTTTACTAAATTAAAACCTTGCTTTCATATTCATCAATATTCCCACATTATCTCCTGCTATCCCATTGATAAGTAAATATTTTTATTTGTCACAATTATGAGAGCCAAAGTTGGGAAATATCTCCCATTAGAAGTTCAAACAAAAACCCTGAAAACTTACGGGAATCAGAAAAACTCAAGTCAGGGTCTTAAACAGCATAGCGACAAAAATTTGGGAACAAGCACAACCATATGACATTTCCAAGAAAACCTAAAGAGATGGCAAACAAATCGGCAGACTATGTGGGTCTTGCCTTCTCAAAAGATACTGCACAGCCCATATCTTTCAAGCCCTAAGATGATCAAGGAAAAATTAATCCAAGATAAAATTGGATCAATTGCTCCAATACCAACCATTTTTGGATCATCGTAAATCTCCGTGTTGAGAAACTACTCGCAAATTAAACTGGGTTAATTTAATTTCACTACCCACGAAAGGAGGGGAAGGGAGGAATAAATTACATGTCTTCCCCATAAACAAATATTAACACAAATTACAAAAGATCCCTAAAAGAAACCAGTAGAATCAAAGAAATCAAGGAAGAATTGTGCACCATTGGTGATGATAGCGCTAGTTTGGGGAGGAACTTTGAATTCTTCTGCGGCAAATTTCAGAACTGCCGTGAAAGGAGCTGCCTCTGGGACGCTAAAACTGGAATACATATACAAAAATTGAAAGATTCGAGGAACAAAAATGAATCAGCCATGAAGATTTCCTTCTCCCCTGGAACGAATATACAACAATCCGCTTTGTAAGATTAAATATTAAAATCTACATTAATCTTTAACTTACACTTTGAATGGAAGCTTGGGATCCGAGGTTAGAGTAACTTTGAAGGAAACCTTTCCACCCGCCATCGATGAATTCTAGGAATTTGTACAGAACTAGAGAGAGAGAGAGAGAGAGAGAGAGAGAGAGAGAGATTCTGGTTCTTCTCAAATCTGATTCTCCGCGTATGAAATAGCTTCAGAGGAGGGGTATAATTGTAATAGCATTTACAGATCATAAACGGTGGTGATCCACACTAGTCTCTCTCAGAAATCAGGACCGCTCAAACCTTGGGGTCCACTTAGACCTCTCGCTCGAGTTTAAGACATCAGTGATCAGGCAATATTTTTAGGATGTGTTTGGTTCGAGAAATGATTTTTTTTTTAATTTGTTTGGTTGCAGTGATTGATATGGGTTAGACTTGGGAGCATGAATACCTTCCTAAGCAACCGAAGGTTACATGCTGGGCAACCCAAATTCAGTCCTCTTAACCAATCTTCATTTTCAGATAAGAGATACTTGTCAAGCTCGAGGAAAGGAAGAGATGAGGTGATGAGGAACAATTAAGGCTCCATAAAATTGTCGAGGTATAGTTGCGTAGATCAGGGTAGAAAGTTGGTTGATGGATAACTATAATTGTTTGATCCTACAAGGGCTCCTTGGATTTGTTTAGTAGATAAGTTGTTCCATTGTAGGGGTATCAATCCTGAGCCAGCACTGGTAGGCCTGATCGAGCCTGACTTGCTTGAGGGCAGACCTGAACCGGCCCATTTAATAAACATGTCGGGTCTTTACGGTGCAGGCTACAAGCTTGTCGGGTGCCCGATCGGCCCGACTCGTTTAAGAAGCCTGTTGAACCAAGCCATTTAGCCCGACCGACCTGACCCCTTTAAAATTACCTAAATACCCATTTTACCACTACTAATACAAAATAATAGTAAAAACTTTATAATAAAAAATCTATGATAGATGATGTTGAACACGGTATTACATCCAACTTTGTAATAAAATAAAATAGGGCCTTTTTAGATGTTTTAATAGGGAGTGAATGAAGGACAGACAATTCTTGTGGAGAATAATCACTTTGGTACTTGTCATAATATCTCTTCTCCTTCTTTTTTTTTTTTTTTTCGGTAAGAAACAACCATGATCCCATATATGATTAACTATGGAGAGTTTTTGGATGACATTTAATATGTTCAAATTGAAGATTTATGGACATTTAATCCACTTAAAAAAGGATTTTAGGGAGAGCCCGTTTAGACGAAGTAGTTTTGTAGCCCGTTTAAGGTAGCCTGATTAAAGCCCGAGTGTCTGACACCAACCGGCCTGATTAAAAACCATACCATGCTCCCCAAACCTAGGTTCGTTTAAGTAAATGAGCATTCACCGTGCAAGAGTTTCACACTGCCAGGCCCGATTATGCCAGATCGAGACAGGCCCGGCCCGACCGATTGATACCCCTATTCCATTGTATCTCTGGTTCATAGATCCAACTTGTAATAACCAAACAGTTTTTTATATTGATTCCATAGAATCCATATAACTGACTTATGGTAACCAAACAGTATCTCAAGTAGATTCATGTAACCGAATTAGGGTTTACCAAACAGTCAATCTGTGGGAACTATTAATCAATAGAAACACTCTCACTGAAATTATGTTCAGAATAGATATAAATGCCCAGGGATTTACAAAACCAAACGCATCCATGTCACAGAGACTAAGGGTAAAATAGTAAAAAAATATTTTCAATTGTAATCAAGGGCAAATATGTCTGATACGGGCCATTCCGGATTGGTATCGGATGGGTATGCATGCAAATCCCTCCTACCCGTTTGGTACTTCTAATTTCCACCTCTCCAGAGAATCTGAAATCAATTATTTCCAGCCGTTGTATTCCCGCTATGGCACTTCTACCACGAATTTGAAATCCAATTTCTAGTTGTTATACAACGGCCAAGAGAAAGCATTTTGTTATTCTCGGATAGCTAGAGACCTCCACTACTTCATCGTGCTTGCTTTGAAAGCCAGGAAATTCGAAAACCCTAATTCCTCTCTTTCAGCTAATCTTCATTCTTTTCACTGATTTTTGCTTCTATTTTTTTTTTTTTTTTCCCCTCACTAAATCCAGAAGTGAAGAATCATGAACCCTTCAAACAGTCTACGTTTCTGAGATGGGCTCAAGGGTTGAAGAAGAAGACTTCCGAGCTGGCCAGGCTCTATGGCGTTGACGTCCTTGTCCTTCTCATCTGCTACGATCATAGTGGTTCTGATCAACAGTGCGTCGCCCAAACATGGCTAGAATAGCAAGATGAGGTCCAAAGGATTGTCACAAGTTATCGTAATCATCTTCTACTGGAAAATACTAAGATGAGGAGAAAAAGACAGAAACCAGTTGCAGATGCTCATAAAGAAGATGCTTTTGTACTCGATGGGTTCACCTCTGATCAACTTCAAGAGCTTTTGAAGGTTGTTGATTCAAAGCTGAAGAAGATGAATGAGATGATGAGAGAGAGGAATGATCAGAAAAGCCTACCTGCTATTGATTCAAAGTTAGAGATGGTAATGGAGTTTGACAATATGAGGAGTCTACTTGATAATGAAGCAGAGCCCCTTAACTATAAGCTTGGCCCCTACACCAAGCTAAGATTTTCTAACATATCGGGCAAATGCTTTGATGTAATCGCTGTAGTTCACTTCCAGATAGGATTCATTTTGGTTCACTGTTTTTGATTTAAAATGTAACCGCAAGCGTACGGATCAGTGTAGCTACGGGTCGAACACAGGGAGAGCAGCCACTTTATTTTTTATTTCTTTTAATAATGCGAAAGTGAACTGATTAATGGTTGTGATCTAATTCTAATTACCGTCATAAAAATAACGTCCTAACCATT
>NC_056560.1:22446131-22454449 GCF_013358625.1 Macadamia integrifolia | reverse complement strand
ATCGGAGGATCTACTTGACGGTGAAACAGAGCCCTTGATTACAAGCTTGGCCCTGCTCCAAACCAAGATTTTGCTATAACATCAGGCAATTGCTTTGATGTATATCACTGTGAGTCACTTCTAGATATGATTCATTTGGGTTCACCCTTGCACATGCCCTATTTGTGTGATTCTTCTGGGTTCAATGATGATTCATTACTCCCGGAGTCACAGAAGGAGATGCGAGATCAGTCAGACCTATCTTCTAGTGAAATAGAGTATATGATTAGATTCCTCAAAGGTCTGGAAAATGGAGATTTCCTCTGCACTACCATGCCTGATTGTTGTGTGCCATTCATCCCCCAGCCATGATCTTTTGATTCAATTGGTTCTTTCATGACCCATCACACTATGGGACTTGCAGAAGGAAAAACAAGACCAGAGGAGCTATCTGATACGGAGATTAAAGCTTTTAACAGGTGTTCAAGTTCTGCAGTGAATCCCTCATAAGCCACTTGACTCGTTGATTGAGGTGGACCAAATCCATCTCTACCCCCTGTTCTTGCAATTCTGTTGTATTCTTCCACAACCCATCATAAACAATCTACAGAAGCAATTGATGTGAAATGTTCTTTTGTTTTATTGCTTTGAGTTCCTGACTTTTAACAATTCTTTGGTTGCCTGGTATTATTTTCATTTTCTGGGTACCTTGTAATCACATGTAGTGCATTTTATTGATGATTGAATTTGCAAAATAGCCAATAAAATAATTTATTTTGTAATTCTATTGGCTTGTAATTGATTTGAATGGAAACTATTGACTGTAAAATCCTAAATTGCTAAATCAATGTAAGGAACTCATCACCATCTCAAATAGAGTAGAGTACTTTGTGGAATGGTATCATCAAACTCATCACAACACTCGAATATTTTTTTATATAATCTTCTACACTCAAACATTGCTGCATTGAAAACAATTTCTGTACAACTTTATACTGTTCATCTTATATTTTCAAGAAAGTAGAGGAAGGGGAAAAAAAGAAACAAGAAATATATTTGCTTAATTCTTAATCCATAGATTAATTATCAGCATGAACGCGAGAATTACAGCCCAGTGTCTTCCAGCAAGTGATTTTAAGCCATTTGATCCACTGCAGATGGCCTTGTGATCATGATATGTGCAAACCTTTTTCTTCCTGCAATTAATTACAACAGAGAGTTTAGTTTTTTCAAATTTTAAATGCAATCCTATTAGGCATATTATAGAAAATGCCAATTTTAGATGCATACTTGTTACTGAAGTTAAAAACTGTCTTCAGCTCTTAGGGAATGGTTATATACAGATTGGACCAACCTGAATATTGTGAACCCAGGAAGAGCCAGTCCAGCCAATCTGTGGGTTGGACCCTGGTTTAACCCCTTGACACCACAAATAGTAAAATCTTTCAGACCCATTGGATAACCTCTTAAAAATAGAAAACTTTCTACTGATCTATCAAGCCAAATGGGACTTGGTCCCTTGCACAGTCCAATGAACTAGATTGGTTTTACAACATTTTCCACAAAGTGATTGAATAAAAAACCCAACTAAACTTCCTAGCAATCAACTACCTTCTTGTTGAGAACTTTAATCACTCACCTTGATGAGCAGAAGGAGACGACATAATCGGGTGCCGAGCATGTAAAAATACTGGTTGGATCATCATATGCATAACTGTAAGCTGCAGGGCAAGCCTGTTTAAACTTCTTGGAGTAATAAGTAGGCTGGCATGTCACTGGGTTCCCATAGACACCATTACAGCAGTATTGATCAGTACCGAATACATCACAAGCACTCCGGCAACCGATGATTTTCTTGCCGGATTTAACCGCGAGTTCTAGCGGGCAATAGGGTCTCAAGTCACCATCACAACCTGCAATACTGCAGATCCCCTTACCATTAAGCGGTCTAACAACTACCGGTAAATTGAATCCATCAACAAGGCTAACGTCGTAATAATCGACAGATGCAAGCGTAAATTCAGCAAGTGAGGCCGGCGGGTTTCCTGAAGCTATGCATTTGATTGAATTGCCACAGTTACCAGTTTGGCAAGTGCCATTGCCATTTTTGTCGAAATTGCAACCGGTTCGACCCCATATCCGACCAGCCCATCCAATTGGTGCAGTGAAGACAATGGATTGACCTGGTTTTAATGCAAATCCACCTCCACCAAAGCTCTGACCCGGTGTGATCCCAGGCCAAATTGTTTCTTCACAATAGTTAACTATGGTGAAAACTCTTGCTGATTCAGTCCATGTAGCTCCTACCCCCCAAAATGAAATAGAGGCATTAGGATTAAGACTCACAGATAGTATTAGGATTAAGATGGGAAAGAGTTTTACCTAATATAACCAGAATAACCACTAAAGCCATAATTGAAAGTAATCTCAGAAGAGAAGCCATCCCTGAGCTCTACCTACTACTGATGCTAGTTGCGAAGGGAAGACGCAGAAAGAGAAAAGGAGTGCCTGAATGGATATAAAGAAGAGGGGACCAAGAAGGAGGAGGAGGAGAAGAATACGTGTGGGAGAGAGTGAATCAAACAAACTGGCCGCCCAAAGAAAAACTAATAAGCTACCTTACTTGGATGGTCAGAAAATTCCTCTGGGAATCGTTTCAGGTAAGTAGTTCTTTCTTTTCATTTGTTCCTCAAACACACATAGATGACTACTTGTCACTTGGGTACCAGACTAAGCTTAATGAATCAATCAACTTTGAGGGCAAGTCTCAATCCACATAAAGAAGTTTTAATGGAAATCCCTAAACCCAACTAACACAATCAATTAGAATCTTAAAGTGATTTAACTTTCTACACCAAAATGATCACAGCTCAAAGTAAGACCTCATACATGAAGAAATGCAAATCCCCAGAAATAGCAAATAGTAGAAGTGAATGCCATTGTCATTGCCATTCATGAGCATAATTAAGTAATTGTCTCTTTTTCTCTTCTATTTTCATTTTCACAATGGCTAATGTTAGGAGGAAGGGCGGTGACCCAGTTAGGTTTATAAAGCAGATGCTTCCCCTCCAAGTAGAAGCTTATTCCTTCACTTTTTCCTTTTTCTGTAATATCATTAGAAGAGAAGAAACTCCTCAAAAGCTTATGACGTACGTGCATGGATTAGTCCATGGCTTTCTTCAGATTCTTCAATAGTTCCTTGCGAAGAAAGCAGTGGATAATGCCTTTTAGGGAGTAGATTTTAGCAGAAGAGGTCTCCTGACTACTGGGTGGGATTATTCTCATTCAATGTGAAAGACAAAGACCGGTTCAACCATACCAGCATGAAAGTTCAGAAGAGTATTAGACCATATTGGGAACCATTGAGTCAATGGCCTAATAAAGAGACCATCCGAAGTCGTTCGGGGTGGACCAAGGGTACGTATTAGACCAAACTGGGCACCATTTGAGCTAGTGGTCTAACAAGAGACCACTAGCTCAAATAGAACCTCTTGAATTGTCTGAGTGCTACACCAGGGCACTACAGGAGCAGGGTTAAGAGAAAAAACGGAATCCAATTCACTAATCCGTTACCTGATTCTTGAAACCATGTACAGGAAGCAGTCTTCCAATTCAATATTAGATGGTAGAGAAGAGGAAGATACTGGTGGGTTGAAAAGTTTGAAAGTCTAGGCTAGACGGCTCTTAAAAGAAATAAAGGATAAAGCATATAGGTCTCAGCTAGTGAACTGAAAACCACAGGTTGATGTGTGTTGTTGGATTATTTTTGCCAGGATCTCAACAACATTATTAACTTGAAGGTAGGCATGATAAAAGCTAACAACCCACATTAAGATCTACAAAAAGAAAAAAGAGAAGGGAACAGCCATGAGAAGCCATTTATGTTCAGTTTAAACCAACAAGGAACTGGATTAAGTCATGTAACCATATCAAACTCTGTGCCACCGCAATCTTACAAAATATGGGGAAGCAACAAACTAATCCTTGGCCATGACCATCCTCAAGTTACAGTGTGGCTGCTTGTCGAAGAAGCTTGCCAGTTATAAATGTGAGATGGTACAATTTTCTATTATTTACAGAGGAAGCAAGAGACGAGTGCGCATCAATCATCCTTCATTCTCATGCCATACCGAGATGCAAGACAAGTGAGAGTCTTATCAGTTACAACACTCTCAATCATCTCAAATTTCTTGAAGTTCATTTGAAGCACCTCGTGTTGATGCTTCATTAGCTTCTCTTCCTCATCCAGTTCAAGCTGCAAAAGCAAAACATGGTTTTTCATTCTTTAGAAAAATGTACCATGGCATTAAACATTTGAAGGAATGGTTTCCTGCTAAGAGTTATGGCAATAACAATCCAACTAAAATGGAATTTTCATTATTGGTATGGATCAGTTGAAGTCAGGAAATAATTGCCAGTCATGATGCAAGGCCAAAGAAAAGAAAACTAAAATCACAGTTACCACTTCCCCTCTTTCATCAAACATGGAAAATTTGAAGTATTTTTTCATTAAGGTGCGGAAGGTAGTATAGTACATTATCATTCGTCCACTAAAATTTTCACATAAAAAATCTGGAATGAAGGGTTACACAAAGTTTTACCTTGAGCAAGTGAGAAGCTTCTACAGCATGTTTCTTGGTCAGCTCCTTCAGCTTAGTTGCCACCTCGAAGTTTGGATCCTTAGGATCCAGCCAACGACACCGAGCACCCAGACCTGGAGTTTTGGGGCGATCAGCAAACATCTCTTTCTGAGCAGCACGTGCTCTCACAGGTCTTGGCATCCCAGACATCATGAAGGTGTAATTGGTCATCTCCTCAACAATGACTCGGGCTAGTTTTACAGTTTCCATCTCCACCAAGGCAGTCCGTGAGATGTTGCTTGGTCCCATGTAGTTCGGAATGAACTGCACCTCAATAACATTCCCAAACTGCCCCAGGGCAGTTTTTATGACAGCAGCAGTAACCTGTGGTGAGAGGTTGTCAAAACAAACAGTCCTCTTCACCTTCTCCTCAAAGGCCTTGTACACCTCCTCCTCTCGAGTCCCCATGAAGAGTCAAGAAATGCAAGACTCCTGTAGGAAACAGGGAAATTAAGTGTTAACACCACTACAAATGTAAGGACAAATCTTCCCTGTTCTTAATTATAAACCCAGAGAGAGATCCATAGAAATTCCTCTTTTTTAAACAGTAGAAGAGAAGTAGACCAAAGAAGGTATGCATCACATAACTAAAACTCAGATCAGTTGGGAGAATTTCATTACTTGAGATATCTGAGTAAACATTTAAGCATCATCATATATGAAGTTTTACCTGTTTAAGGTTACACGTAGTGAGATATGCGCTCCTATACATTTAACAATATTAAACACCATATTACATATTCCAATGGTATCACAAATCTGACAAAATTCGTAGAAAATAGGAACTGATACAAGTGGTGTCTTAAGAGAAAGTAACACTAAGAGGGCCAGACTAAGCCACCAAACAGAACATAAATCATGAAAATCTCAAAGATCTGCAGATTAAGCTTTAGTTTGCCTCTCTGATCACTGTGACCCAGAGGCAAGCTAATGCCATGTCTCACCTTTTATAGGTATCAAAGAAGCACCAAGATAATAGCATGAAGAACCACATGTAAACTACTAAACTCTCAGATTCAAAGAGCCTCCAGAGCACGCATGTGTTCATGCATATTAGAAAACATAATTTTACAATTTTCCAAACAGAGAGTTTGGGATCTGGAAGCGCCAGGACCTAAAATCATCAGAGGCTCTCAATGTGCCAGTCTCTCTAAAATGCTACCATTAAGACCATATTCAAGTTGCCTTCTGCATATTGTCATGTACTGAGATAGAGGCAGCCTCAAAAAGATGCCTTTCATATATCTGAAGCATGGGTTTTCTGATTTCATAAATGAAATCTTCCCTCATACTAGATGGTATACCATAATATCACTCCTTTCTATCTATCATAGGAGCTATATGGTATACCATAATATCACTCCTTTCTATCTATCATAGGATCACTTTTGTAAATAAGACTTGGGCTTAGTAGCCAAAATTAATTTAAATGAGAAAAATCTATACTACACAACATGAAAATCCATTTCACTTTGCTGGCCGGGATAAAGGGGTGTATTATGATATTAATGAATGCTCCAATTTCCACTGATAAAGAAAAAACTAAACATGCAATAAGTCATAACCAAACAGACCCAATCATCTATTTTTTACTTGCTTAACAACAGACCCAAATCACTTCACTTTACCAAAGCAATTCTTGTTTCTATTCACCTTACTTTCAGCCAAACAGGACTGAACTCTTTTCTGCCCCTACTGTTACCTCCCACTTTGGCACTCTGCCAATCTGCCCAGAGCAGCTCCTGGAATTTGGTTCCTCACCTTTCAACACCGACACCCAACATCTTGTGATTTCTGATTCACGCAGAGCTCATGTTTTTCATCTTTTTTCCCCCTTTTAATTAATAGAGACCCTAACCCTCTCCAGCAAACCCCACAGGTTGCCGCCACAAATTCCACACCCAAAATCCATATTTGAATTGTGCATCCACACATTCTTGGAGTTTGTTAGTGACTTTAAGTATTTGATCATAACATCCAACTCGCAGGACAGCAAAGGAAGGTACTGCCTATCATGTACCTTTTATTAAATTTCCATGGATCCTAGAATGACTTTTCTGCACTTTGAACAGGCAGTTGGTGAGATTGTGGTGTCTTAAGCCCAGTCACCAGGAGGTCTCGAGTTCATGCCTCCTAGCTGTTACCTTCCCCTTCCCCCCTTCTATACCGTGTACCCATCTAAAAAAAATTCTGCACTTGCACTCTGGAGATTTTCATCATTTATGGCTGCTGTTAAATCTGAATTTCTGCATTAACATTCTTTGTGTTAGTAGACCTTCCCATACCCCAATTCACTTAATCCTTAGACTTATATTAGATTTCCCAAACCTGTCTTGCATCAGTGTCTCTCTCTCACCAATATTCAACACCTCATTATCCATCCTAGTATAGCTAAAGTTACACACCATATATTCCGTCTTAGTTCTACTTATCTTCAGACCTTTCGATTCCAAGGCTGATATCCATAGTTCCACCTTGGTGTTAATCCTTGCTTTTGTCTCATCCACCAAAATAATATCATCAACAAAAAGCATACACCAAGGAATTTCATTAAAGTGAGTACCAGAGCTTTTGTCTCATTCTATCAATATCAATAGAAATCTCAACCCATATCTTTCTATTACGAAAAAGAATTACACTTTAGATTAGTTTATGAATCATGATAAGAAGAAATCTCAACCCTTTTCTTCTATTCATGCAATGGGAAAAAATATATATATATATATATATATTACTTCTTTCCTGATAGTCATTTCTTTAATCAATGGATAGGAGCACACTCTGAATCGGAATCATGGGAATTTATTTCTTAATCATTCAACCAACTTAAGACCCCATTGGAATCCTTTTATGTACTCCCTTTTGAATAACTTACATTATCTCTATTACTAATCATTTGTGTACCTTGGTGTTCTTTACCGCCCACTCTTTTTTGTATGATCATAGGTATGATAATACATTATTACATGCAATAGTAAAATCTCCATATATTTGATCTTTTGCACCCACTTCAAGCTCTGATGATTAATCAATCAATCTTGGGGTAAATAGTTTCTACCCCTTAAATTGTATTTACTTCCATTCAATTCTTGTGCACAAGGAATGAGACTCAATTTTTATACTACTATAAGCTGCTTTGTTTCACTCATATAATTATCTGCTTAAGTTCCTTAACTAGAATGATGAATAGAAAAATAAAGTTATTTAGTCAATACATTCAACTTCTTTACTAGAAACCAAAGTTGAAGTGAAATCAAAGTTAAAAATTAAAAAAGTAAATTAAATTAAAATTTTATGTCCATACGAATCCACAATAGAGATATTGATTACACACATAAATTAATGGTATTTCATAACTAATCGACTGAGCAGCAGCATGTAGACCACCTGAAATAGAATATTTATTATTCAATCCATATCCTTCCATAAGAAGACCAATAGGAGTAATAATTGAAATGGAAATCCATGAAAAAACAGCTACATTGAGATCCTAAAACAATGATATCCAAAAAGAATTATTGAATAACTTACTAGAATTTTATGACCGCTATAGATCGTCCATAGAGTAGTCCCTCTAGACGATACTGATTAGACAAATAATCCGTCTAGATGGAAGAATATCCTCTTTGAAAAGTAGTTTGTTCCATCTGTTAAGAACTTCAAGAATTCCCTAAGGGCCGGTGTATTCAGGTCCAATAA
>NC_056560.1:22415265-22446051 GCF_013358625.1 Macadamia integrifolia | reverse complement strand
ATAGGGTCCTCTCAAAATTCCTCCAAGAGCCCATTGAATAATTTTATGGATTCCTCGATTTCACCAATTCTGTACTAAGCTTGAATCTCCCTCTGTTTTCCATTGAACTACCCAATCAAATTTGTCATAACATTAATAATGATCAACCTTACAGAGACCCCATTGTATTCCTGAAGCTCAAAGCACTGGTCCTGATAAACCACAATTTATTGCTTCTCCTCCACCAATATGCCTACCCCTCAACTGCTTCCAAAAAAATAGGATTCCAAGCATTGAGCTTTTGATATTCAACAACCACAGTTAAAAAATAATTGCAGAAATAATTATGTATTATTCACATACCTGTGGCAGATTCAAATAGATATCAACTCCCTCTAAAAACCACTTATGTACAATTTGAGGAGCTCCTTGCTCCCCTTTATGATTCAGTACAGGAATTTTCTGAATCTAATAGCATTTCTATCCTCTAACCACAAAAGTCAGTCCGTGAAGGGGACGGAGGAGAACAATCCTCCTAAAGGAAAACTATAATCTATTTTAACCTTCGCCTTCCATTCAATCTTTTCAAACCAGAACAAACCACCCCCCCCCCCCAAAAAAAAAAGGGTAACCATAAGGTGAGAAACTGCCAAGACGAAACCTATGAGCTATTTCTATTTACTAAAGGGTTTATTGTGAGGAGACATCATGAAGGATAGAATTAATTAAAATGGACTGTGGTGGCAAAGTGTGTTGTTGGAAGTTGATGTTTCGGGCTTTGGGTAAGTTAATGTGATATTTGCTCAAACCTTTACAGAAATTTTCCAACAAAGGCATCATAACTAGTGACAGTGATGTAGGATGGTTAGGTTCTTAGCCAATCTTACTGTGAGGCTGATATGGCCAAGGAATCTCCTTGAATACCTATTGGACAGAAAGAGGACTGAAAGAAAGTAAAGTAGATCTAGGGTTTTCAAAAGAGAATGAGATTAATCCTTGGAGATAATAGAGTCATCAATACTTTAAATTGATTTCATAGTAAGAATCTTATTTCACAATTCTTTAACTAATCCCTGTAGATCTATTGAGTATTGAGTCATCCATACTTTAAATGCAAGTTTCACAGATATTTTTCCCTCCACCAAAGTCGTTCAGGAATTGCTTAGAAGACAGGACCAATGAATCTTCAATCTTTCTGTTGGGATACTTTTCTTTAAACATAAAATCAAGGGCAACTTTGACCTGATTTTCAAGAATCTAAGCTTGATCAGAGTATCAGACTCTCATTTGGAGGTAGATAATAGTCACAATAGAGGTCTGCTGAAGGGAACACCCACAACCCATTATTCAACCCAATCACACACAAGTTCAACCATCAAAGCAGGAAAAATTTGTAACCAAACAGAAATGTCAGATAACGGCAACACAATTATTCAACTCAAACAAAAAAAATGTTCCATATAAGAGCCAAGTAAACCATAACAAAAAGCAACAATATGGATGGCTAAAAGGGAAAAATACAAGACACAAATCAGAATGGTTAAATTGGCACCATCCATGATGTCCGCTAGGTTCCTAGCAACCTCCATATTCAAAACAGATCAAGAAACTTAATACTTTGATTGTAACTAGAAACTAAGTGCACAGATCAGTCCAACACAAGTAAAATTAAACAATGGAAACCATAAATTCAGATCCAGACAGATAACCAAAAGCATAACCAAATCTGCCAGTGAAGGGAAGCAAAGAGAGAGAGAGAGAGCTGCTGGCCTGTTAATGGCGGAGTAGCCAGCAGATTTGAGAATGGTAAACCATAATCCTTCAAGATGGGGAAAAAAAAATATGAATATGCTACCGATGTCGAGATACAAAGTACAGCCTGGGCGGGAGAGAGAGTTTGTGATCATGTGTCTGTCCATTACCTGACAAGATGCACGAATGTAGTTGCGGCGTCTACATTCACATGATTTTTCTGTTGTTACTACTTACTACTGAATTGTTACTTGCACTCTATGATCTGAAAGGTATGGTCTAATGCAGTTCCAGTGGTTGCAATTTGCAGAAAATATCTTGTTCAAAATGTCATGGTTAAATAACGCTAAGTGGCTGCATTATGATGAGGGGGGAAATCATCCTGCTACCTTGAAAGCAGAAGGATGACATGTAAAACACAAGCTGTTCCATTCCCTCAAAAAACCACCTCTCAGCCTCCCCTAACCCACCTGATGCAGGTGCACAACCTTTGACTGATGCAAACCCGTATGGGAATCCAAACAGAGATGAACCGGGTCCATATTTGAGTTTGGGTCTAGTAGGATTTTAGTAGTTTATTTTATTTAGGATCTAGTAGGATTTTTTTTTTTTCTTTTGATTGGTGAGTTTATTTTATTTAAGAATAATATCTTTTTATTTTATTCTGTTCATTTTAGGAAGTTGAGTACGTAGGACTAGTGTTAGTTTTAGTTGTTTCCGAATTTAAGTTTATTCCTTAGTAGAGTAGGTTTCTATTTTGAGATGTTTTTTCCCCTATAAGTATGTACTAATGGACAAGTATTGGATAATAGTTGAGTTGTGTGAAAACTTGCAGGTTGCGTGGTAGTGTGTGATTCTCTTCCTCCCCCCCGCCCTTGCAACTCTGAGACATCTCAAGGATTCTTTCCCTTTCCCGACTGGCCCTCCACCACACCCAAACCCCCCATTATATATATATATATATATATAAACCCAGATATAAAGTTATGGCAGTTTTCCTGGCGGAGCAGGTCATGACAGTGAGATTGGTCTCATAATTGCTGGCAATGGTGAATTGAATGGCCAATGAGCAGGACCAAAGAAGTAAAATCTGGTTCTGCTCAAGTTGATAGCAGAAAATGCAAAAGAAAAGATGGAAAAAAAATAGAAAAAGAAATCATAACAAATAATGAGTTTGCCAATACCCATTGAAGCAATTAGTGGACTCCTCATGATCCCAAGGCTTGAGACTCCAATAGACCTCAACAATACCAAACTAACCAAAAAGAGCAGGAATGGAGAAGGGGAACCATTTTCTTTAACTTAAAAAGATCCAAAGGTAGAAAGTTCAAATCTTGACATTAGCCAAGCAACAGAACCACAGACATCCACAGACCAGATAGAGCAACTAGTAAAGATCAGAAAAGCACATAGATACATATAATAACCATACCACTATTAAATACAAAACGAACCCATCATTAAAGAGCCCAAACTTAACATTCCAAATCCCCTAATTTAAAGTCTTCCTGCTTTAAACTTCAATCAGAGAACTTCAATAATCTTCACCTGAGCCATTTTAACCAATATAACCATTAATTACAACACATACCCTTTAAACCCCACAAAACCACCTCCCCCAACACCTATCACAGATGAAATAGTGTTTTATATAACTAAAGGTGCCCTATCACAGATGAAACAGTGTTCTATGTTATGGTCGTCAACCAACAGATGACATAGTGTTATCTATAACCAAGGATCATGATGCAGGACAAATTTGGGAAATCTAATACAAGTCTTCATTGGCTGTCCCGCTGCCTCCTTGCTGTTAATTGATGAATCTCCATAGTGTTTAAGGCTATAATTTAAGACAAAACTGGGAAAATTGGGACCGGTAGAAAAGGAATTGGAGGAAGAGGAAAAGGGAGAGGATGGTAGCCAATAAGAGAAGAATTAGGAAAGAGAAAGGGGGCTTGGCCTCACACTAACTTGGATTGACTCCAAGGTTTGCAGGGAAGAGAGAGAAGTAGGGGAATAGAAAAAAGTAGAAGAAATGGAACAGGGAGTAGAGAGGAACAAAAAACCTATAAAGAGAAGAAGAAGAAGAGAAATTCAGAAGGAGAGAGAGACTCACACTGCAAGAGGGGAGCAGTTCCTGTCTTCATTCCATTGATTGTCCAGACACAGCCCTTTAAACACCAAAATGAAAAAAGAGAAATAACTCACTAAAAGCTTCTTTTACAGCAATAACTACTCCCTAATAACTGCTTCTCCAGCAATAATTTCCTAATAACTCCCTTACAACATTAATACATGATAGTGTGGACACTAACTAAAATAAAAATACAACAAAATAAAACAAGCTGCATATGATAAATAGAAATATACACCCACACAAGGGACATCTAGCCACAATATAGTATGTGTTGCTGTGTTAGTCGGCGTCGCGTCTGATATGTCCTAATTCATTGGATGATGTCCTCATCAGATCAGCTTCAAGCCATCATTATGAAGAAGTCAACCATATTCAATCAAGTTTGAGGCAGTAGCTTTTTGATTCCATGTACATCATCATCAATCAACAGCAGTAAAGGAAATTGGGAAAAAGATGAAACAGATAGAGCTCCTTGGCTACGAACAAAGGGCAATTTGCATCTAAAGCTACAATTTTAGAGCAAGATCCAATCTTCACCCTCAAGTTACTGACTTAGAAACAGGAACTCAAAACTCCTTTGATAAACCATAATAAGTGAGGTTTGAGATGTACAAAGAATTTCTCAAACCCATGAACCTAAGCCAAATGAAGATAAGCAAAACAGACTATGGTTTAAAATCTGATGTGTTTTACAATGCCAAAATGCAGTCTCTATTTTCTAAGCACAAATTAAGTTTATGGGTAACAATAGACAAAATATTATCATTTTAAAGAGTTCTCTCAGTACTTAGTCCTCAATTCAAAGGGACTTCAGGAGAGGCAATTTGCAGGCAACAGTGGTTCCAGAATCCTAAGGGATTGAGCAGAAAAGATAGACAAAATGAACCCACGCAACAATATGTTAAAATCTATCAAAATCCAACATTGCCATTAATTTTTATCACATTAAATGGTAAATGAGAGAGAGAGAGAGAGAGAGAGAGAGAGCAGGGTTAAATGCTGTTATAAATCACCCCATGCCAACCAAAAAAATTACTGTTCCCACAATATGGTTGGAGATGACCACTGCAATTTCTACAAAAGATTATTTCATCAGATTTGGAGCTAAATTGCAAATATTGTCAATGGGTGAATCTGATACTCAGTATCTATAATTTTGGCTTTTCAAAAGAATCGACAATGTACAACGTGGCTGCATTTCTGATGATGCTAAGCGTGCGAAGATTGAAAGCCAACGATGTATGTTACGAGAGAAAGAAGAGGGTTTGTGATACAGAAGGAGTAAGAGAGAGAAAACGTTGCTACTTAACTGAAGAACAGAAGAAAACGATGTCCATTACAAAAGATTGAAGAAGAATAAGAATAGGGTTGTGAGACGGGAGTAACAAAGAGATACCTGATACCAAGATCTGCAGCGTTCAACTAGGGTTGAAAGTTTGACCTTGCGATGGCGACAGATGAAAATGGCTACAGTAAATTGGAGATAAGAGAAATTGGGTATGAGATTTGCAGGCCAGACCTTCGGGAGAGATGGAGTTGCAGGGGAGAACAAGGGAGCTTGTGCTCACGAATGAGGAGATAAACACTACTTTTGGAGATTTGCAAAATACTATGGGAGTGAGAGGGTTTTCTTTCCCAAAAGAGTTTTCTTTTAGGCTATGTTTTGTAGTCAAGAGGATAAAAGATAAGGAAAAAAATCTAGAAAAGAAAAGAGAATAAAATAAAAGGAAATAGAATAAATAGTGAGAAAATAAAAATAGTATATATATGTTTGGTTACAAGAGAAGAAAATAAATTAAAAAATTAAATTAAAAAAAAAAAAAAAAAAGAATAAGATAGACACATATGAAATCATTGTGTAATTATTTATATTTTGTCTTATTATGTTTTTATATTTTCTCATGTTTCCTTGTATTTTTTGTAATAAAATTTGTTGAGGAGTAAAAAAAAAATTCACTATTCAGAATTTTGAATTTAAAAAGGGAAATCTTCCCTTATATAAAGACATTCCAAGTGCAAAAAAAAATTCTTAACCAATGAAAAAAGTATAATTAGTCTTTTCTTTCTTTTTCTTCTTTTAGTTATCAAATACAGCCTAAAGTTTTCCCACAAAGTTGTATTCAATAACAAAAAAAAATACCAAAAAAAAAAAGCTACATCATAATATGTGCATAGACAAGTTTCAATCCACTGTTTCACTCAAAAATAATAATTTTGTTAATAATAAATTAGTGTATTATTTTGTGGTTCTTGATATATTTTCCGTTATAAAATAAGATATATTTATCACTCAGTTATATTTATATTTATTTTGTTATTTTAAGAACAAAAAAAAAAAAGCTTGATCTATGACAGTGATCAAAGCTCCCAAGCCGAAACCCCATATGGCAAATAGCGTTTTTGGACGACCAACGAGTGATTGTGCAACGTGTTGACTCAAACCTGCAACTAGCCCACTCGAACAGTGATGGGACAAGGGCCTTAGGAAGAAGCCCCTATACGGCAACCGAATAGCACTTCGAAGAACCAACGATAGTGGCATATGTCGACTCGAACCCACAACTAACTGACTCGTGCGGCAATGGGGTAAGGGCCTCAAGCCAAAACCCCCACATGGTAGCAAAACAGCGCTTTGGAGAACCAACAATAGTGGGGTGTGTCGACTTGAAACCCACAACTAACCAACTCGAGCGGCAATGGGGCAAGAGCCCTAGGCGAAAGCCCCCATACGGCAAACAACGCTTCTATAAGACCAACAAGCAATAATGAAGCGTGGTGACTCAAGGAATAATGGGGCAAGAGCTTCCTTCCACTAGGTTATCAATTCCGTTGGCTACTATAGTTATATGATAACCAAGTGGTATCAAATAAATATCATAATACTATCCTATGTAGCATTTTAATTGCCAATATGTTGGCGTTTTCTCATTTTTCATTCACATAAAAGTTACTCACTAACTGCGTACTATATAATTGGCTCTAGTTATGATGAGTTCATATAATACCAAGTAAATGTCCTACTTTTATTTTTATTTTTTTTTTAAATTTGCTCTACCACGGTCTTATGTTGCCTTCTAATTGTTAAGTATGTTCAAGTTTTCCCAATTTACTGGAATAAATCCCTAAGTATATGTGCCAGCTTACGCGCACATCGACTAATCCTCGGGGAGACTAGCACAGTAACCCACCACCATGATCTCCACTTAAATCGCAGATGCACAGATGGAGAATTGAACCTAAGACCGTGCGCCTAATCCACAAAATGCCCAGTTTGCCTTAACCATATGGACAACCCACGGGTGAGTATAGAATAAATAATGACAATTCAAAGGCATAACACAATGCGTACGACATGGTTCAATCCCACGACCTCCTCCCCTGGGTGCTGGCTCCACAAGCCGAAGCTACCACCACTAGGCTATCATAATGTTCGTATCATATTGGAAGTTTTAAGTAAAGGAATTTTTTTTTCCCAAAGATCTACGTAAAAGAACTCGAGTAATTATAGAGGGACAATTTTTCCCATCAAATTTGATGTTTTAATACTTCATGCATCCATTGGCCTAAATTCTGAAATATATATTAGATTTTAAAACTAGGGACCTTAAGGATTGCCAAAAAAAAAACACTTTTTTTTTATCAAGATCCACTTTACAAATAAAGAGGAAGGAAGTAAAGTTGAAGAATCCTCTTTTACGGGTAAAGTAGTAATTTGAAACTTTAGGTAGTAAAATAGTAATATTTTACCCATAAACTATGTTTTTCTTTTAGTAACCATCATCAAGTTTGATCACCAATAAACTTTTATTGTTGATGGAAGAATCCCTCGAGCTCAAACCTCAGTTTTTTAAGAGAACACACGTTGCTCTATGGGATAAGTCTTTAGTGTCTTTTTCATATTAGCACCCCATAATATCATAAGTTTAAATCGATAATTAAGGCCAAGGTTACAACATTTTTTTTTTTTCAAGAAAATCAAAACATGATATGAAATATGAAGGGATACAAAGTACATAACGGATTGAGTCGATACCACATAGCTAGCATAAGATAATAAATGGGATTTCTATTAAGTTAACCATTTTTCCACTATAATAATAATATTATTATTGAGCCTAGAGCCTTTGAGTGATAATGAAATAAATTATTACCAAGATAAATTGCCTCCCTAGACATTTATTTAACTCACATAATATTACATAATCTCCTCTTAAACTCACAATAAACATTATTGCTAAAGTATACCTCGCTTTTATGTAGGCTAACATACTGGCCTGAAAGATTGAAGAAAATGTATAAAATTATCTTAGTAATAAGAATCTTCTTTATTAGTACCAATGGTAAAAAAATAAATGTGTCATCGACAGAAATATATGTGAAATCTTAGGTGCATTTCTTGCAATTTTAACATCCCATAATAAATTCAAACCTATATAAATAATAACTCAAGGAAGAATTTTCAATGCAATTGTAAATTTACATGGGTTAAGTGGACATCCTTGCCTTATTCTTATAAAATCCACGATATTCTCATAACTACTCTCTTATAATTTTATGGGATACAATATTAAATAAACTAAATAACCAAACAAATCCCACCTCCCAAGATCAAACCCTAAAAATTAAAAGACTTTTTTGGTGAAACATACAAATCAAAAGACAACCCTATTGATAAATCGCATCCTAACTGATAATGATCATGGGATATATTTATCTTGGTAGCTAGATTACCCATCTTACAAGCTAAGTAAATAAAATATATATTGTGCAATGATACTATTGCAAGTAATTCGTCTCTCAAGAATGAAGGCTGCATGACATGGGTAAAATATAAGTATTTAAGAAACCTTCAACTTATTTTCAAGGATCTTGTAGGAGACATTATATAAACCAGCTGGATGAAAGTATGATTAACCTTGAAATGCAAGTTAAAAGAAGAAAAAAAAAAAACAAAACAATTCCCCCTTTAATAAAGTGAATTGTTGATAAAATAAAGCTCGAAAACCATTTATTGCTAGGGCCTTGTACGCACAGATGATAATAACAACTCTCTTAATCTCTTATTTATCACAGATAGTATATAAGTAAACAAATCCCCTTTAGACATCACTAGGATAAAAATGAGAAATGGTATAATCCAACAAAAACAATGATCAATTTCACAACAATATTTTGGGTAAAAGTCGGTTTTGGGTCCTTTGTAGTGCAAATACAAGGGTTGGGAGTCCTCAAATATGCAGCCCAATGTGTTCCTAATCCTTGAATCTGCACTATATGATATATCGTGCTATAAATGATCCACACATGGTAGGATATTTTTTCCTCTTTTTTTTTTGGTAAAGAGAAATCTTAACATAGTCCCATCATTATTCACAATATAATCAATACTGTGTTTTCTAAAGTTTTGTTTAAATACTTACATGGCAAAACTTAGTATTTCTATCACTATCATAAATATACATATGCTTGGATTTTTTTTTTGCGGGTAATTCACATGCTTGGATTTTTGCAACAAGAAAAAGTCTCTTCATTAGCAAGTAGTGCTTCCGTAAGACCAAGGAACAATAAAGGGAAATGCCAACTTAAACCTACAACCATTCGACTTGAGTGGTGATGAGACAAAGGCTTCTTTCCACTAAGTTACCAACCGAGTTGGCAAATTTAACATTGATCAAGGTTATCGAA
This sequence comes from Macadamia integrifolia, assembly GCF_013358625.1. NCBI lineage: Eukaryota > Viridiplantae > Streptophyta > Magnoliopsida > Proteales > Proteaceae > Macadamia > Macadamia integrifolia. The sequence goes on along the minus strand of NC_056560.1, from coordinate 22,436,498 downwards.
CATCATGGTCTCTCATTTATTTTTATTTTTTATATATCATGATCCCTCAAGAAATTTTTTATAAAGATAGAGAAGTATCGAAAAGCCCCATTTTTTTAAACAATCACCATGACAAAAAAGAGTAACATATTCAATGGACCAAGTTTGTTGAGGGTGTGGGAAACACGCAACAATTCATTGTGCCTCATCAACATTGTATAATAAACAGAAACATTAAAAAAGATGAAAGAGATTACATCACGACCATATCTTATTTTGTAATACCTTCTCACAAAAAAAAAAAAAAAAAAAAAAAAAAAAGAACAGGAAGAAAGAAAGAAAGAAAACTGTCCTAAAATGTTCCTCGAAAAATGATTGAACACAATACATTAATCACCTAAAATGTTCAATTTATTTTTACAAAATAACTAAAAATCAAGGTGACAAATCTAAATAAAAAACACTTACCAATAAAATAGAACTTCCTTATTTACAGTTGTGTAAATTAAGATGTAGATTCCGTTTAATTGGTAAGAACACATGTGGGAGGCACCCCACGTGGGTAAGAAATCTAGACCACAATCCCAATAGGCTTCTTGCTCAACTTATGGGGCCCACCCTTGAATCGGACTCTGGGGTTTCCTTGCCTTTCTTCTCGAGAAAGGGTAACGCATGGACCCATTTATACACTTGATCCGATTCATAAATCAGGCAACACGTGGCAAGAGCTTTGTCTATTCGAAACACCTGTCGTGTGGCTCTCGACACCCAAAACTTCCCCACACTCGGATATGCCATACAATGATACAAGATTCCACCACGGCACACCTCCTTATTTAAAGGGCATTTCAGTCATACCACGTAATCCTAATCAACGATTACATAATAACAAATATTGACCGTCAGATTACTCACATTGTCTAGTCACATCAACGTCAATAAAAGCGCCCCTAAAAAGTAAAAAACCGTTTTCGAAGTCGAAGTGGCTGACGCTTCGGAGCAGGAGAAATAGAATCAGAACTCGCAAGCCATTATGTTAGGGTTTAGAAGTTAAAAGAGTTGTGAGAAGAAGCTTTTGGTTGAGATCAGAAATGGCGGAAGGCAACAGATCGACGGGGGTTGTGAAGTGGTTCAATGGGCAAAAGGGTTTTGGTTTCATCGCTCCCGATGATGGTAGCGACGATGTTTTCGTTCACCAAACGTCGATCCGTTCCGATGGGTTCAGGACTCTTTCGGAGGGTGAGCAGGTCGAGTTCGAGATCGAACATGGCGATGATGGACGAACGAAGGCTGTAGATGTGACTGGATTGAACGGATCTGAGGTATCCGGTGGTGGTGGTGGACGTGGGTTTTCCGGTGGAAGAGGCAGGGGATCTTACGACAGTTATGGTGGTGGGTTTGGTAGTGGGTTTGGGAGAGGGTGGAGTGGCGGCGGCGGCAGCGGCAGAGGAGGGAGGTCTGGTGGTGGTTATGGCGGTGGCGGTGGTGGTGGGGCTGGCGCGTGCTATAATTGTGGGCAGACCGGTCACTTGGCAAGGGAGTGTTTTCAAGGAAGTGGTGGTGGGAGATATGGTGGCAGTGATTATTCCGGTGGTGGCGGTGGTGGTTATTCCGGTGGTGGACGTGGTGGTTATTCCGGTGGTGCACGTGGTGGTTATTCCGTTGGTGGAGGTGGTGGTTTTTCCGGTGGTGGTGGGGGTTGTTATAACTGTGGTGAGCAAGGGCATTTTGCGAGGGAATGCCCGAACGACCAGAGATCATGAGAAAGAGGTCGTTTTCTTGGTGGGTTTTTTAGGGTCGGTAGTTTGGTATCAGTGATGTTGATTTGGTTATAGTTTTGCATATTGTTTGTGGATTTTCTATCTAATATTTTGGGGAAGATGGTTTTGGGGAAACGTACAGAGAAGGAGTTCTCAGGGTTCAAAACGTCGGTTCCATCTCCAATTTTGCTGCTGCTGCTCTCTTTTTCTTCTTCTTTTTCTTTTGGGGGGTGATTCTCATGTTTTTGCTGCGTTTTGTGGAACAATTGCTTACAGAAGATAAATAATTCTTCTTACTTAATTCTTTCCTGGAAGAATCTCTTTTACTTGTTAATGAAATCCTTTTGTTGATCTTGTTTTGCTTGCAATTCGTTGCCCTTGCTGTTTCGGTTTGATGCGATACATTTGAATCCCTGGACTTCTTTGATAGCTCATTTCAGTATTAGATAGTTTGATAGCACATCCTTTGCATGCTAATATGCTATTATCCATAATATTCAGGATATCTATGGTTGGGTTTTTACTATCGTTCATGTCCTCTTGATATTTTGTTTCATATGCTGATCTTTATGATAATGGTCTCACGTTCTTATCTTCAGAAAGCGGGAGCCACTCGGTCTACTCATATTATCCTAAGCTTAACGTGTGGATTAGATTATCTTCTTTGTCATTGTTTCAACCTTTTGTCTGGAACAAATATATCTTATTGTGAATGTCTTCCTTTGGTACATATTATAAAATAAAGATAAAATGATAGTGTCAAAACCAATGGCAGGAAGTTTTTTTTTTTTATCCGTAATTTTTAAGGTATGTATTTGCAATGCATCGTGTGGAGAGTTTTTCAATGTAGATGAGCACCGTGTGCACACCAGACAATCATGCAATGGATTTTATCTTTACCTGGATAGGGCAAGGATGCAACTTAGTCACAAGTTACCTTCTTCCTTATTTTATTTGGTGTGATATATCATCTGGTGGAGCTTGAACCAGAAGATGCCTTATCCTACTTGGATAATTTATAGGTACATGATTCTAGTAGTGAAAATAAATTCTGTTTGGAGCTCTTATGTTGATGTGCTTTTTGGGGATCAAATGGTCTTTTCCTGTTGGAATTGACTTCAAATTACTTGTTGGCCTTCCTTCTGCATTGGATTTGAAAGTACTTTCTCCTCTCTGTCAACCCTAGCTCACTTTCAGAGTCCCTTTTTTTTTTTCCTTACATATCTTCCAACAAAATTTTTTCTCTTGGATTGATGACTGAAAATAAAATGACATGAAACTATATCCAATGAGTGGTTCCCTTGTGTGAGAGGGAACTTTTAAACAATGGATTGCTGTCAGCACTTGTATCTCTTGTGGTGATATTAGTTCTTCGTGAAATCATTTCAGCAGTTAAAAAGTGCTATCTCTCACAAAATCACATCATACCTCTCTCTCTCTCTCTCTTTCTCTATTTTAAAATCTCTTTCGGGAATTGAAGGACCACAAAGATTTCCAGAATATTATTCCTCTCGTGACACCTAATGGTGGTTTTGGACTTTCACCTTTGTTCTGATCAGAATGATGATAGTGTATTAAGAGAACATTTAAGAGAAATGATATTTGAATTCTGGTTTCCATTGAGCTTATGATTCATTTTTCATTGATTTTGTCAATTTTGGAAGCCTGACTATTCTCTGGGACCTGAACTTCAGCTGTCCACATGCCAGCTAATAACTCCATGTATGGTCTTCATGCTTCTGAATGGCTGCAGAATTTGAGGCACCTGGCAGTGCAAGAATCCCCATTGCTATGCTGTTGCTTTGCTTCAAGAGGTATGCATGCGTTTTATACTTCCAACTTCTTTGGTTTATTTAATAATTTTACTTTATTAAAAGAGCAATATACCTACACTATACATATTTCATGTAACAATTGTGGCTCGTTGTGTCCTGTGTATACCATCATTTGTTTGTAGAATCCCTTGGTAAACATCAATTTGTGTACCAGCTTCTGTAACCAGATTCTTCAAGGTGTCACTCGGTAAACAAAAGGTCTGAGGGCAGACAGGGAAATGTCATTTATTTAATTAGGATAAACTTGGGAGCAAAAATAACTAAGGGACATAAAGGAATAAGGATAAAGAGAAGGTGAATTAAAGGAAAGTGGAAGAATAAAATAAACTCACAATATGAGGTTGTCTTCAACCTAGCGATGGGGAGAAAAACACACCAGTCCAGCAGTAACCCATCTTGACCCCGATTGAAAGAATTCCTTCAAAGCAAGTCAATCACACAGGTTTAGAAGGGGCTGTCCAACTCACAGATCTCTGAAGGGAAACCAGCGACACATCGAAATAGTGTTCTGGTCAGTGGTTAGAAATTTCTGCAACTACTACAGGCGATAGGAGAGAACTTGACCTTGATTGCAGTAAAACATCTCAAATTAGGTGATGATTTGGGAACAAGAACTTGGGGCTAAAGTCGTCTATGATAGGGAAGCTCATTACTAGAATTTCAGAGCAAACCGATGGGCATCGAAACCAAAATATAAGGCTTTAAGCATTGTAAAAGAGGGAAGAAGAAGAATATTAAATGGTACGGAAGAAGGAAAGTAAAGAGAGCACCAGAGGCGAGAAGAACTGAATCGATGAAGAGGAAGGGGGAATGAAAAGAGGAAGTCAACCACTGTTAATGTCAATCCACATCAGTAACAATTTACTATCTTCAATTATTGGATGTATATATAAAAAAGAAATCAACTTGGTTAATAAATCTGCTCGATGAAGAAGTGAAGACAAAATAAGAAACTAAGCTTGCAAGAACTCCTACATATGGCTTAGTCCTACTGAAGGAAAATGCAATTACAAAGATATTCCCAAGTAGCTAATAAACTGCTACCAACCCTTCTTGGTCCAAAAACTCTGATTGGGACAGTTTTGTTTGGAATAGGGATTCCAAACCCGGTTATATCGGTCCAACCACTCTAGAACCACTACATCAATCTTCTGTTTGTTTTCTTCCCTTGGTAAACATCCAGCCATTCACTTCTTTAGTGCCTCTGACCTATATATTATGTTGGCATACTGTCATGTTTTTCAAAACTGAGTAACTGTTCGGGGTGATGAACACAATTTATTAACTGTTGCATAAGTCAGTTAGTTGAATCATTTTTCATTTCTTGTAGAACAGTCATTACTTTGGGTTGTTAGTTCTTTGTTCATATAGACTATACACTTCTATGGACCGGTTTCATGATTTTCCTTGTGACTCAAGGCCTTTGCATTCAGTCTTTATAATGTTTATTAAAAAAACAGAGTTGTAGTTTTTTCATTCCTAGCCCCTTAGGAGTTCATTCTTGTTAATCTTTGTTTTAGGATTTATCCACGCTAACCGCCTTCTCAGCCCACCTTCAAAGTTCCTTCAAAAAACCCAGAACTAATTGTTGAGAGATTGAAAATATTAGTTTATTTAAATATCATGGGAAGTCGAATGTAAATTTGTTGATTTTATGCGGTGAACAAGCTCGACTTGAAATTTATACTTTGCGCATTGGGACACATATTAGGGTTTAATATGTATCTTGAGTAGGTTGTATGATGATGTAGATAAGTCACTTGGGCTTATTTTATTGCAAATAAGCCTTGGTTTGTGTTATATATGTGTTGGGCTTTTGATCTCATGGGTTTTCTTCGAAATGGGCCACTTTAATGGGCCTAAAATATGGGTAGAAAGTAGAAGGTAGAAAAACGAGATTTAATTCATTATTTTAGTTAGTTGCTATTTAATTCAATAAAGGCCCATTAGGCCATTGGTCGGTTGTAAAATCCTATATGGACTATTAGTTAGTTAATCCTACTCAATGTTGGAGTCGTAAAGTCAAGTCCTAGTTCTATTTTGAATTCTTAGTTATAGTAGGAGTGTCTAGTCCTATTGGGAAACTAGCTCCTAATAGTAGTTTGATTGCTATTCTGCCCTCTATAAATAGAGGAGCCTATGTACTTATAATTTCAGATTTGAATGAATGAATTATTGAGTGATTACTCTTTAGGTAAAAAAACTGTTATTAAGAGGTGAGATGCCTAAACCTTTGAGGGGTGTGATACCCAAAACCTGAGGGGTGAGATACCCATTCCTTTATTCTCTTTCACCCTTCTCAACCCTCCATCGATTCTTCTTTTTCTATTTTTATTTTCTGTTTATTGTTATTAGAAGTTCAGATCTGTTAAAACATACAAAATCAGAATCAGCTAGCCAAAGAGTTCATGTTCTTGAAGCCAATGGCCCAAGTTTGAGATATGATCTGTAGATCCTTTGGAGGACTGGTTCTATATTCTAAGAAGATCAATCGATCCTCTCTTGAAGGTTATCTAAAGAAGACAAGTTGCTGTTTCTACAGAATTCTTCACATTCTCTCTCTTAGGTCTGAAAATCAAGAAAGCGCATAACTCTATAATCAATCGTCAGAAGCCCTTCATATTTGGGGGTTTTTGTACCCTCCCTAGGGACTATCTACACCAAAAAGTGTAGCTCAATTGGACTTCCACAGACCTGGCCGCACCTTTCTCTCTCCAGCTCTATATAAGGTCTTTCTCTCTCCTATCGGGTTTGGTTTTGGGCTGGTTTTGCTCTTATATGGGTATTGTATCCTTGGGGGTTTATTTGATGGTATTATTTTTTTGTTTCTTGCTCCTATTTGTATTGTTTGGGGTTATAAACTACGGAGTTAGTTACTTGTAATCTACTCTTGCATTAGATGAAGCAGAGCTTCAAGGTCTTTTACAGGTAAGATATTGTCATGTGTTGTCCTGTTGAGCCAAGGTTTAGAATGTTGTTGTTGGACTGTGAGATTGATGGAGTTGAATTTATGCAAAACTTGTGGTGGTTATTTGCATGTGGGTATTCACCAGAGAGCACACAGGGGGCTAGGGGGTCATTTCACCGGACCCTGTGAGACGGCATAGGGAACAGGACCAGTTAGTGTTTTTTACCCCTTGACCTTTACTTCTCAATCAAAAGGTGTCTCATTTCAAGAGTTTAATCACCACATCTGGTAAGATTTAAAAATAGTTATATGATCTTGTTGACAAAAGTTTCCATTTTTGCCTTTTAAATTAATTTCACTTCCCTTCATTTCACTTGCAATCAGATGAGGTTAAATGGGCACTATTTTTTGCATACTTTTGGTATTTAATATATCCATACTCCCCATGGATTAAAGATATCTAATTTGATCTTTTGAAAAATGAAGCCTAGTGACAATTGACAGGGATGATCTTGCTTCCGCATCATTTATTGATCAACTTACAGGTTAAATTGACTTCTTTAACTCGATAAATTACCAAACATGGTAGCTGCGAGTTTCAACTGAATTCTGCTGACATTTTATTGAAAAAATATGGCAAAGGAAATAATTCACTTTGCTTTCAAATTAAAGTATAAAATGTTACTAGTTTCTATTTGGACTTTCTTAATAAACTTTCTAATTAGCTTTAGATCTACAGGAATTGAGCCTCTTGTTTGTTTAGATTAGTAATTATGTTTATGGTATTAGATATCCCCATGCAACCAAAGTGTATAAAGAACAGGGGATAGCGGTGGCTTGTATTCTCTCTCCTTTAGTTCTGGCCATGTGTTACTTAAAGCTTCCTCTGTTTTCCTTATTGGTTTTTAATTTTTAGTCTTAGTTCCGAGTCTTAGTCCGAATTTTCTAGTTAGTTTCTATTTTTTTCTTGTATTAATTTCTAGGGAAAAAGAAAGCTACCCGTTTGCATGTGTCTACGCCTAGACACAGGTGGGCATGAATAGACTGTGATGCTCTGTGTTCCATGCATTGAAGATGCCTCTGTGCGGCCTCTCATTTGTCTGCAAGCTGGTGCAGTTGCCATGCAAGTAGGTAGCTTTTGCTTACCCTAATTTCTATTTCTATTATACTCGGAGAGTTTCTATTTTAATTTTGCACTTGAGTGGTGATTTTTGGGTATTTATTTTGGGGTTGGGGGGGGGGTTTACTGTGACTATTTGGTAGTTTCAATCAGTTGTCACTTTTCTATTTTAATTATTAAGTTGATGAGGCCATTTTTCTGGTTCGTAAAACTTCTTTTGATACACATTTTGGTCATAATCTGGTACTGTCATGTGGTCAGATCCATCCTATTTGTGTTGAATCTCTCGTATAGTACTGTTCCTGAGTTTCAGATATTCTGTTTGTTCGACTGAGTGTTAAATTAGCTGTTTAAAGCCACTATTCGTATCTATACTACTTCTACCCATCTTGACAACAACAAACAGCACCAACAATCTTGGCCTCAATCCCAACTTAATAGGGTCAGCTACATGGATCCAATCCAAACATAACAGGAAAAATAAAGGGCCATCTTTCACGATGAGAAAAGAGAATAAAGGTGAGAGTATAGATGAGAGTAAGTGGAAAGAGGTATCTCCTCAACAAGTTGGGAGAATCTTAGTTACATGGTTTCGTCTAACGGATTCTTGCCCTCCAATAGGCTCTACCTAAGGTCATACTTGAAACAAGATCAGGACTACGTATGCCCTTCACCTGAATCTGTACTTCTATCTATCTCGAACTCATAAAAAATTGCACCCTAAGAGAGCTGAGATTCATCAAAATTGCTCCCTAATTTTGTTGGAGGAACTGAGATTTAGTGTTGTGAGGGGCTAAATATTTTGGATTAGGTGCGTCTTAGTGCTGTGTTAATTTTGATGGGTTTTTGCATTGTTGCTAATGGGGTCTATTTAGAGGATTGTTATTCCTCATCTTACTTTTCTTGTGTTAAGAAGGCGACAAGTGGCAATGCTGAGGTGGACGATTCAGATCTGGAGAGAGAAAATGCTATGCCGAAACCAGTTTAGAAGCTCTTAAACCTTATCGAACAGACCATTCACCCATCCCAAACTCTCACTACCTCTTGCGCTTCTCTGATCAACAACCTTCTTGCAACCGAACATGCTGAAAAACAGCATTGCCCATCTCAGCTTTCACTGTCTCAGCTCTTCTCTCAATTACCTATCTCGCTTCTCTGATCGACCCTTTCCTGCAACCGAACCTCGCCCAAAGGAGAGCTAGTTTGGGGTTTAAATCATCTTAGATGGAGCGCGAGCGAGCACAAGAGAAAAGAGAGAAATGGGTGTAAGGAAGCAATGGAGCTTTCATGGTGGAGTTTCCTTTCTTTCCTTTCCATTCTCTCCCTCTTCTGTTATGCTTTATTGAGGAACAGGGGGAGAGAGGAGTACTGTTTGGTGAGTAGAATTCTGATTTTTAGCTAATGGGGAAGGGCCAAATGCTACTGAGAGAGATAAAAATAGATGAAAATGTGAATGCCTTGCGAGTAACCGATTCAGATCAGGGGGGAAAATCCAAAGGGGTTTCTGTTTCTCTGTTAGAAACTGTTAGCCATCCTTTTAATGACCTTTTCTTTTGGTAAATTCCTTTTAATGATTCTGGGTTCTTTAAAACTTCTGAGAATGATGTAGTTACTGTGTGAGGTTGAGAGAGTGAGGTGACTGGGTCGGAGAGAGGAGGACGTGATAACAATATGTGTGAGAGACCTTCGGAGACGAGAATGGGTTTGATTCAAACCCTAACCTAGATCTGCGTTAGGAGCGATCTAAGGTTACTCAGAGAAGATCACTTGCCACGAGCAAGCTAAGGTGAGCGTTTGTGGTCTACGTCTCTGTTCGGTTGTAAGATGGTTGGAGGATAAGTCCTTGTAATAGAGATCGGAAAAGGAGGTAGAGAGATAACAGAGAGGATAAGAGAGTTCGAATCATTCTTTCATTGGGTTGGGATGGGTTTGTTCGGTCTGATTTAAGTCTCTTAAACTAGTTTTGATGGTAGTTTTTTCTCTCCAGATCTGGATGGTTCACCTTAGTATTTCCACTTGTTGCACTCTATATGTAGAATAGCACAAAAAAAGCACTATCAAGAATAACAGAAGATTTGAATCCCTATTTAGAGCCAGAATCAAAACCGAAAGTGTTTGTTTAAATTTGATTGGAACAAATGGGCTCGGTTCTAAAATTCAAAATTTAGAATCTGTTTTGGGTGTGGTTTTGGTTTTGGTTTTGGAGTTAAACCATATTTTGAACCAAACCTAGTAAGGTATTCGTCTTTAATGTTTTAATGAATGTGGATGATAAATTATATTACTTTTTAGTATTTTAAAAAGTTTGATGGATTATGACCGGAAGGTGATATGTAAGTAGTCTGCTGAAACACTTCAAGCTGGGCCCAAATTGATTATGAACAAGGTCAAAACCGAGTGAATCGAAAAAAAAAAAGAACCAAAACCGAGTAGTGTCAGTTTGGTTCTAGTTTGGTAAAGAGGCTTTTTTTCAGTTTAGATTTTCATTTGTTTTATCTTGAATTCAATCATAACCGAACCTATTGACATCCTTAATTGTTGATTAGCATCATCAACTAATTGTGTCTTATCCATAACTTTTATTTGTTAATATCAGACTATCAACTTGTGCGTGCTTCTTCCATTATTATGTTTATTTTTCATTGGTTATTTTTTAAGCTTTTAATCCGCTCTATTTTGAGCAACTTCATTGTACTAAGATTTTCTTTCCAAGGATATTGGTTTTCTCAATGAGCAGCTAGCTCAAAGGTTGAACAACTAGCTTTAGGTTTACTCGTAGCATTGCTAGCTTGATGACGTTCTTTCTTATTAATTTTTGGATTTATAAAGAGGCCACCAATTAATGAAGTTAAGGATGTGATGGAGACTATATCCCAGTGCTTTCAACTTATCGGCTAGGTTCTTGGTGGTTCCCAGTCACTGGATCTCATACTTTCCCAATTTTTTTGTTTTTGTTTTTTGTTTAATTTAATGGAAAAGTCTAAAAGTCCTTGTTGAGAGTCTCTGCGAGACGTCTTGTGGTATCTGACATGGTCTTTGAATCGTAATACTATCTTAGCCCGTTTCAAGCTTGACTCGTTCTCAGGTTTGTCCTTCTACTTGACTAAGCTGTATTCAACTCGTGCAGAGGGTCTATGGGCCTTGGGATTTGACAATGGACTTGAAAAGCCACCTACAGATGCTGTAAGCCCAATCATTCCGGATGATGCTTTGCATCCCCTGTATTACCGAGGCTGCTGGCATTGGGTTATTCCATGCTTATTTCTCGGATACCATCATTCCTTTTTCAATAAAAATGAGTTTACAACCAGTGAGCCTTCTTCCTCCATGTGTCCGTTAGGTTTTTGCCCACTGGAAATTTCCCCTTTGTTGGACTACATACAATTATTCATAGTTTGCTTTTAGACTTATCAAAGCAGAGAATCTCAATTATGCTACGATGAATGATGATGTGGCAATTTTGAGCCCTTTACAGATACCAAATTAGCAAAATTAGTTGTGTATTAAATTTTCTAGTCTAATTAAATTAAATACGTGTCCATGAATTGGCTTGAATCCCCTTGTGTAACAATCCATGTCTACGCTGACCATTGTTGTGCACTCTCTATATTCTTGAATTTTAAACTTCTATGTTACCATTTGTGTTTTTTCATTTAAAAAAAATTTGTGGGATTTATTGAAAGTCGATACGAAATTGTACATGGGTGAAAATGTTATACTGATGCTCCATTTGTTCAGGTGTATAACATGTCAAAATTCTACATGAAATTTTTTTTTACAGGACGAAGGTTTTTGTGCATGGCCATGTATCATGCATGATCACGAACAAAACATAGGATGGGGACAATAGGTCATAGAGAGTCAAAATGACCGAAAAAAATCATCTGCAATTTCGATCTTGTACAATTCCGTGAAATACCACCTTTAGGGGGTGACATGTGTATTGATACCAATGCAATGGTCCAGATCTGATTTAAATGCCTCTTCACTGATTTAATGTTTTATTAGTTGTACCATATCTGGACCATTGTATTGGTATCAATACACGTGTCACCGTCTGAAGGTGGTATTGCACGAAATTGTACGAGATCGGAATTTCAGACGATTTCAACCCCAAAATGACCAACTACCCTTAACTTTCCCATGCACGAAACCTCCTTCCCCAATTTTGTATGTTGAAATTTTTTCCAGCGTTTCATTAGAGCAATGGTTATATCAGGAGGGAAGAGAGTACTTATCAATCTAGTGTTCCATTCCCTATTAATAATTAGTAAAATAAGGATTAGCTTCTCAAGAGAAGGGATACACAGATCATGCCATAGAATGAAAGAAATTCGTATTAATATCTCCTTCGCAATAGCTTAGCAAACAGATACAGAAGATGAAGAATATCTTCTTCTGTTGAAGTTTACAAAAAGCATCATTATTCTATTTTTTTTTTTTTTGGGGGTAATCAAATACATCATTATTCCACACTTTTGGGAAATCTAAAGTTAATTTTATTTAAGCGTAAAGGCTGGGTATGCCGCTGTATATCCATATCTTTGTCTATCTCTCTTCTCCTCTTGGAAAAGTTCCTTATATTCATACTATCCAAGTCCTCCTATTGGTTGAACCGTTAACTTCAGGAAAGCCAGTGGCACCTCTAACCTCTTCCCTTTATTTAAACACAAGATTAGACGGGGGCAAGGGGTCCTACTTATTCCTACTTGGCTGAGAAACCCTGGATATGTAATTCAAGTAGCCTGGAAGTGAAATAGCATTTGTAAGTGTAAAACTGATATCTAAGGCCCATGATCAGAACCAAATGAAGATAAAATCTTAAAGCATGCATTGTTCTAACAAGACAACCATGAATATTTCGCCATTACTCTATCCAAAAATTCTCTTTAAAAAAGGGATTTTTTGTTTGTTCAACCAAGTGAGTCAACAAATCTACAAATAATCACAAAATTAAAACAGAGGCTGGATTTATAGGATTAATAAGATGAAGAACCATAGCTAGAAGAATAAAAGAACTGTACATTTAGTGTTGTTACACAAACAAAAGACAAATATATAGTCCTATCCAAGCTTGTCAGGATCAAAGACGTTGGGATTAGATTAACAGACTATGGATGGGTCAAGACGTTGAGTAAAGTCTCCGTCATTTGGCTACTTCTTCGCTTTTGGGCATTAAGATACCCGAAGGAGTCTACGAAAGGATTGTAAGGATCCAGAAGAGGGTCTTGCCCTCGGTCTAGAATCGAAGCTTACCTAGGAGTGTTTGAAGTGTTCGGGATCGAAACCCGGGAGATGGAATGAAGCTATCTTCTTCTACTTCCTGTTCGAACAGTGAGAACCAAGCCAGTAAGGACTTGGTTTTCTATTGTTTGCTTTGCTTATTAGATTGTGGACCGCTTGAATCTCTATTAGTTCCCCTTTTGCTCCTGCTTGGGCTTCTATGAAGCCCTCCGCCTTCCACTCATTGTACAACCGATTAAGTAAAATGTGAGGGGAATCTATATCTAATATGCACCCTAGCGTCGAATCCATTATCTGTATCCGAGAAGGGAATGAAGCCATCTCTTATTTTTTAGCTTCAAAACCGTCTTATAATTGAAATGGAAAATGATTTCTTATTGAAATGAATGGATAAATCCATTTCATTTCCTGATGTTTTCAAGGAAACATAATTTTCTAATGTTATTAAAGAGAACACAAATGGAGATCCTAATCTAAGCAATCCTTTAGAATGTCGCAATCACTACAATTATATGCGGTTGTTACTTGTTCCAAGTTGTCTTGAATTTGGATTCTGTGACCCAAAAAAAAAAAAAAACCAACATTTTCTCTTTCATTTCAATGGAAAATAAAAAGCAAGTTTTAGGCATTGTTGAGATACTATACACTATAGTACAATCAATTAAAAGAACGCAATTGAATTCAATTGAAAAAAGGGATGAGCCCAATGGAGAGTTAGGTGCACGCCAGGACCAAGCTCAAAAACTACAATGTGCGAGTTAGCTCAATGCTGGTCTACGATCCGCTTTTCTCCACCAAAGTGCTTGCTTAATTCGTGCCCTAGCTGATTGTAGACCAAATAAGCAACAATTGAGCTGACCTACAACCACTCTCTCCCGGTGATCGAGTTGATTTACAATCAGCCTGGTCTACAACCACCTTGTAGTCAAGTTGTAGAAGTCTTGTCGAGCATCTACTTATAGTATATTTTTATCCTTTGGTTAAATTATGATTCGTTTAATAAAATTGGATTGAAACGAGCCGAACTGGTAGAATCGGGCAGTTTTTTGTTTTCCTCCCCCACTCCCCAACCCTGATCTGACTTTGAAAATTATCACCTAGACATAATTATTTTGAATCCTTTATATAAGTTCGGAGGAAATGATATTTGTCATTAGAGAAAGTTTTCTTCTACTGAGCTGGAATGTTCAAGGATTTGAGATCTACTTAGGTTAGTTCCAAATAGGTATAACCACTCCATCCTGGGGTTCACAAACCATATTAGGTTTTCATATGTTCTCCAAAATATCCTCAAGATACTGTAAGTTCATATTTGAATCCATCATGGTGAATGAATTTTGTGGCTGAAAAAAAACCCGGTCATTTGTTAACATATATAATTCGAATCGACGGTGCTTACCAGAAAAAGGAAAAAAAATGGTTATTATATGGTGATCCTTTCTCTAATGGAGTACAAAGACAACTTTAGTCCTTTGAGTAAGTTACGGAAAAATTCTTAAATCCAATAATAAAAGGTTAAAGAGTGATTATTGCTCCTCGTCTGTTTCAACTCAATTATTTTTTTCTAAAATATTTTGCTTAGAATCCCCCAAGCAGCTTTAATGGAGAGGACCCTGAGTTCTCAGTTTTTTATTGTGGACAGCCAGGAGCAGGGTACTAAAATGGTCTATTATTGAACTTTTGCAACCTGAGGTCTAATCATTTTGAAAGCTTTCAAGGAGTCCCACAAAAGAATTTATTTAAAAATAAATTGGAACAGGATAATATAGAAGGAACAAAATGAATGGAGGGTAGTAGCTTTTGATATTTTCATTACTCTCTATTACCATATATACTAGGTGGTGGTTAGCATGTATGTCCATAGGCCCCATAAGGTTCCCAAGTACTCGTATTATGACAAGACAAAGGCTTTACTAGTCTACCTTTAAAAGCTTGCCTTTTAGAGCCTTTCTGTTTTAAACTTTTTGGAGACATCTGCATTGGAGGGACCTCATAAAGAAATTAGAGGTGTGTGTTAGATTTAAAGGGATTTTTATGTTCATAATGAGATAATTATTTTATTAGGTGGAGATTGGGCACACTGCTATATTAAGAATTAATAATGCAACAGAACAATAATTTTTAAAAGAAAAACGAAAAAAGAGATCAGTATATAGAACATATAGATCTATGTGGTTCACTCAAGATAGACTATGTCCATGGTCGAGTGATAACCATAGCTTTCATTATTCCAATGAAGAAATTACAAAACCCTAATTCTCACAGTACCTTATGAAATCAACCTTATATTTAGTGTTTTTAACACATTACAATATAGGGAAGAATCACTAGGACTTCCTGGATTACATTGAGATTAGGCTTCACCAATAACATGCTAGCTTTCCTACATGAGCAAATGACTCAACCAGTGGGGGGCTGGGATGGAAGGGCAATGGGGGCACTTTTCCAAGGGAAGAAAGGAAAAGGGTAGTAGGGGCCACAAGCAAAAATTCTCCAAAGGAATAAAATACTTGGATGAGAGATTCAATGCTAAGATTGAATGGATATTATGTTTAAACAAGACAACAGCGGAAGAACTCTTTCTCTCACTTGGATATCACTTACTACATGCCAAGTAGTAAGATTCTATTGCGTGATCCTACTAAGGCATCCTTACGCGAGTCAAACTCAATCTAGTTAATAGAAATATCTATTATTCATAAGTACAACTCATGTTGAATATAACGTATAAACTCCAAACTAATAGTTTAATTTCGATTTAGTCCTTCCATTTAGGGGTGTCAATTTGTGGCCCGAACCGGTTAAACCGATCGGGACCGACCGTTTATAGACCGGCCCGGCCCGGCCCGGACCGTTTATTAAACGTGTCGGGCTTGAGCCCGGCCCGTTTATAAATGGTCGGTCTCGGTTTTGCTACTTGAACCGTCGGGCGCCCAACTGAGACCGACCGAATAACGCCCGACTGAGATCGGACTATTGTGCACCGACTTGGCCCGACCCTTTAATGATTGTAGAACACCTATTTTACCCCCCAAATTAAAGAATAAAAATTAAAAAGTAAAGACATGTTCACATTTTAAATAATGGTTATATTTGGTATCATTTATTGATTTATTGTCATTTTTTTGGGCTTGCATGAGTGGGCCGGAATATAATAGCACATTTTAAAGAGGGCCCGTTTAAAAACCGGTTAAAGCCCGTTTAACATTAAACATGTCCGTAGCCCGGTTAAGGCCCGACTAAAGCCCAATTAAGGTGGCCCGATTATAACCCGAGACCGACCGACCGAATATAAAGTGTACCATGCCCTCAATAACTAAGCCCGATTAGTTAAATGGGCGGACACGGTGTAGCCTTTGAAAGTTTTCAAGCCCGATTAAGCCCGACCGAAACCGAACCGGCCCGACCGGTTGACACCCCTACTTCCATTTAACAATATCGCATAAGAGGTTTACGAATATGGAGTTAATTACTCTCTCTACCCTAATTTGTCAAAATGGTTTACTCAAAGAATCTTATTAATTTATTGGATACAAAACAATCTTCAAAAAACTTATTTAAAATATAATTATTAATAACTAATAATTTAAGTCAATTGCAACTATTTATCAAACATGCCACCAAATTCAAAATTTTCATCCAATTACAATAAGACATCTTTATCAAGATATTCGTTCTATTCGGGTAATAGATTTCTTATTGAATATCTCTTCTATTCACAGATAAACATTACGAATCCAACACACCGATATAGTCAAAGAGATATTAACCATTGGTACACCACAATGTACAATATTCGACTATAATAAAACAACCTCTATGGTCTTAGACCAAAACGTACCACCATAGAGAATCTTTTTCTCAAAATCTAATAATGATCCTGATAAGGCAATATATGTCAACTTCCTCAGCACGGTTGTAGCATGTATGCAAACCTGAACAGGACTGAACCACCACCTCGACCTCCATCAGGCCGTGCTACCACCTCGGCCTTCATCAGGCCATGCTACCACCTCGACCTCCATCAGGCCGTGCTTCCACCTCGGCCTCCATCAGGCCGTGCTTCCACCTCGGCCTCCATCAGGCCGTGCTTCCACCTCGGCCTCCATCAGGTCGTGCTACCACCTCGGCCTCCATTAGGCTGTGCTACCACCTCGACCTCCATCAGTCGGTGCTTCCACCTCGGCCTCCATCAGGCCGCGCTACCACCTCGGCCTCCATCAGGCGGTGCTATCACCTCAGCATCCATCAGGCTGTGCTACCACCTCGGCCTCCATCAGGCCGTGCTACCACCTCGGCTTCCATCAGGCTGTGCTGCCACCTTGGCCTCAATCAGGCCGTGCTGCCACCTCGGTCTCCATCAGACCGTGCTATCACCTCGGCCTCCATCAGGCCATGCTACCACCTCGGCCACCATCAGGCCGTGCTATCACCTCGGCCTCAATCAAGCCGTGGTACCACCTCAGCCTCCATCAGGCCGTGCTACCACCTCGGCCTCCATCAGGCCGTGCTTCCACCTCAGCATCCATCAGGTCGTGCTGCCACCTAGGCCTCCATCAGGCCGTGCTACCACCTCGGCCTCAATAAGGCCGTGTTATCACCTTGGTCTCAATCAGGCCGTGCTACCACCTCAGCCTCCATCAGGCCGTGCTGTCACCTCGACCTCCATCAGGCCGTGCTGTCACCTCGGCCTCCATCAGGCCGTGCTGTCACCTCGGCCTCCATCAGGCCGTGCTGTCACCTCGACCTCCATCAGGCCATGCTATCATCTCAGCTTCCATTAGGCCGTGCTATCACCTTGGCCTCCATCATGCCGTGCTACCACCTCGGCCTCCATCAGGCCGTGCTTCCACCTTGGCCACCATCAGGCCGTGCTGTCACCTCGGCCTCCATCAGACCATGCTAACACCTCGGCCTCCATCAGGCCGTGCTGCCACCTTGGCCTCAATCAAGCAGTGCTGCCACCTCGGCCTCCGTCAGGCCGTGCTATCACCTCGGCCTCCATCAGGCCGTGCTACCACGGCCTCCATTAGGCCATGCTACCACGGCCTCCATTAGGCCATGCTACCACCTTGGCCTCCATCATGTTGTGCTATCACCTCGGCCTTAATCAGACCGTGGTACCACCTCGGCCTCCATTAGGCCGTGCTACCACCTCAACCTCCATCAGGCCGTGCTTCCACCTCGGCCTCCATCAGGCCGTGCTGCCACCTCGGCCTCCATCAGGCCGTGCTGTCACCTTGGCCTCAATAAGACGTGCTATCACCTCGGCCTCAATAAGCCCTTGCTACCACCTCGGCCTCCATCAGGCCGACTGTCACCTTGGCCTCCATCAGGCTGTGCTGTCACTTCGACCTCCATCAGGCCGTGCTATCACCTTGGCTTCCATCACGCCGTGCTATCACCTCGGCCTCCATCATTCCGTTCTGCCACCTAGGCCTCCATCAGACCGTGCTTCCACCTCGGCCCGACGTCAACAACAAGGTTTCCAGAGACGTGTTTTCGTCCACCCCCACATTTAAGGAATGTAATCTCTATTTAGAAGGACAAGACTCTATCCACTACACATCATCATAGACGTCACACGGTTGGCCTTTTTGAGATAAGAGGCTGGAATATTCCCAGAATCATAGAGCCACTCCCCTTGAGGACTCCACGCCTACACATGACTCTTCACGATCGTCTCCCACTCTCACTCTATCAGCAGCCTATAAATACCAATGTAAGCCTCCATCATGGAGGATGGATATCTCACTTCTCTTACTGGAAAAACTCTCTTGAGCATTTATTGTGGAAAGATCAGACGTAGGCATCGGAGAGTCCCCCGTCGGGTTAGCCCGGCACTCCCCTGTCATCTCTTCTGTGCAGGTCTGGCAAAGCACCAGGAACTGCAGGGAAGATCGTCCGGTTTTTTTTTTTTTCCGCATCAGATCCTTACAAGATTCTCAAGTGGTCTAATTCAATATATTCTTGATATGAAATTTGAAATCATATTCTTAACGTACAAATGCCGCAACGGTAACCATATGAACAAAATACCTAATTTTCATTCTTTTTAACACTGAATATCGTTAATTTTATGTTTTTATTTTCCCCTCATACTGCCAAGAATAAGAGGTGGGGGAATCATGGACTGTCATATGTTCACATACACATCTTTTCATTCCAAACAATCAAGTTCCACAAGTACACAAATAAAATAAAATAAAATAAAATAAAAAAATAGCCTAACCATCCAATTAACTATCAAAAAATTTTTATTTGGCCCCTTTCATTTATAAGTTCTTTTCATGACCATGACCATGACCAAGAAGCTAACAAAACCATATAAGACAAGGTCAACATTACAAATAACCAAACCCAAAGAAAAGGGAAAGAAGGGACTACTACTTTATTTAACCACACTTGTTTTCAATCCTTTATTTAGTAGTTCTACTGTGGAAGTTTGTTGAGCTTGCAGTATTGATAGTCCTTGTATTTCTTACTCTTGTACTTTGCAGGGTTATCTTCATTAACAAGTTGTGGAAGAGGACCTATAACCATCTCTGCAGGTGGCGAGAAAAACACTGGCCATGACATCCTTGTCATCTCTTTGTTCACTGTGGTCCTATGCAAGACACTCTTGTATTTGCCATTGCTTAAGATCTGAAAACACAGACAATTATAGTAATAAGCGTAAAGGGGGAGGGGGGTTGATTTAATAAAGGGTAACGAACTTGGGGTAATGCAGTTGGTGAGCAACGAACTTGGTACGAGCCGTAAACTCGGACATCTTAAGTTTGACTCCCGCTAAACATACCTTGAACCACTCACACAAGGGGTATTTAGTGCTTTTCATTATTTTTCAGTGAAAGTTAAATGGTTCTCATTCCACTCCAGTATGACCTAGTTCATGCAGTTGTGCGGTTAGTATGAGCCCACGAAACTAGGCCTAAATAACTGTAAAAAAAAAAAAAGAATTAATAAAAGGTGTACCTCAACACAATGGTAAAATTATTCCATTATAAGCTAATAATCATGAATTTAAGTTAAAAATCGATTTATTTGTGAAATAGAATATATTATGATCCTTGTCAGAGCCCACAGTGACGAGAGACTCACACATTAAGACAAAAACTCATGGTGAAGTGTTTTATTGTCAGTGGTTTAAAAATGAGCCCCACATGACGTGCTGGATTAATTAAGGGTAGTTTCCACAGTTTGGTAACAGATTGTTGACATTGGTTATAGGATGGGCTACTGGTCACCTTTTATATCCTAAACCCATTGACTTCTTTCCTCTGTCTGCATTATAGTGGGCCCCACCAAAACACAAACTACCACACCAACAACCGGTCATTCCTATTGATTGGCACACGGATTTTTTATTGACCTCCCACTTCTTCTTGATGGGGGACGTAGGGGAGAAATTTTTGGGGTGGTGGAAAAAATTGCATTAATTGATATAACATAATTTATTCTAAGCATATTAAATCTATTTTTCATTATATAATCTAGACACAAAAGATAATTTTTTATATATAAATTATACCGAAGATGGTTTAAAAAATATTATTATCATTATTATTGAAAAAAATGGTTTCAATGGAGAAGTGTGGCTTGTGCCCGAACACATGTCGGTGAAATGATTGCCCTTATTGATATTCCCTCGTGCACTCCATTGACCTATCCATGTACAACATGGTTTCAAGTATCGGTCTTGTATCGGTTATATTGGATCAGTATTTGTTGAGGTCAATCTTCGAACCCTGATCGATCTAAATCAATAATCTATATCATTTCAAGGGTAAAATAGTAAAAAATTAAGTATTTTTTTAAAAAAATAAGGATAAAATTGACTGATACCCACTGATCCATCCGGATCGATGTCGACAGATACCAATACCAATAGCTTCCCCTAAACCCATAGGAAACATTTCTACTTATTATTATTATGAAAAATGGTTCTTTACCCAAGAGCAATCATTCACCATTGAGGGAACCAATGGGAGTGCAAGGGATGAGTCAACAGAGATAAGATTTCTGCTTTTCATCATTAGGGATGGGATGATCATTTTATCTATTCCTGAGTCTGAGCGTCAGTGCCATAGGGTCTTTTTTATTATTATTATTATTATTTGAGAATTAAATTACCTCAAGCTGGTCACCAATGTGGATGACGAGAGCGTTGGGGATATACTTTGCATCAAACCATCGGTCATCTTTGAAGACTTGGAGTCCTGGGACATCGTTGGGAACTAGAACTGTTAAGGCCGACATATCGGTATGTGCCGGCACACCAAGTATCAGATCAGGGCGAGGGCAAGGTGGGTAGCAGTTGATCTTCAGAAGATACTCCAATTCTTCTCCACCCACGGCGTCTTTTAGTACGTTCCCTTCAAGTCCTA
>NC_056560.1:22408861-22412673 GCF_013358625.1 Macadamia integrifolia | reverse complement strand
AGGCCCGATTAAAGCCCGATTAAGGTGGCCCGATTATAACCCGAGACCGACCGACCGAATATAAAGTGTACCATGCCCTCAATAACTAAGCCCGATTAGTTAAATGGGCGGACACGGTGTAGCCTTTGAAAGTCTTCAAGCCCGATTAAGCCCGACCGAAACCGAACCGGCCCGATCGGTTGACACCCCTATCAGAGGGTGTCGGAATAAGCTGAAGTAATGCCTTGGAAGAAAACCAAACTTCAGAGATAGTCCAACCCTTTTCCTTTGCCAACTTCAAGCCATGCAAAATTCCTTCAACTTCTATTTCCTCTAAGGAAGAAAATAGGGAGGGTCGTTGGACAAGATTCTGAAATCTACCTTGCAAGAGAACACCACATCAAAAAAGAGTCTGATTGCAAAGAGTTAGTAAATCCAAGACATACTAATATATTAGAAGGCAAAATGGGTAGAGAGAAATCCCTGCTCAAGACGATCTTTGAATGATCTGTAACAGAGGAAGAAAGATTGGTGAAGTTAGTATCCATGCTTAATTGAAGCTCAGCAAGCCATCGGGAAATATGCCATACAAGTGCGGTAGGATTTGGATTTAAATGCCAAACCACCACATCATTTCTGTGGGCCCAGATAAGATAAGTCACAACAGCCACCATGCTAAAGAAATGACATTTCTCCTGATTGGAGAGGCAAGGATCAAAATAGAAGAATCTGACAAATTCAACCACTGATATATAAACAACATAATCTACTTAAATGAAGTCCAAGCGGGCAAACAACCCAAATCCTTTTAGGAAGTCACATTCAAAGAAAAGGTGGGTAATATATTTAGTGTTAGTATCACAAAATACGCATGAGACATCAAGGGTCATCCATTTACTCAGCCGTTCCCAAACAAGGATACCATTAATTAACAATCTCCAGAAGAAGATTTTAAATTTAGGGTGCAATTCCAGTTTCCAGAAAAAAGTCCACCAATGCGGAGGAAGCGACAGGTATGCAGAAGGGATAGATCCCCGAAAGGGGCAAACTTGTTGAGCGTGAAGAAATTGATAAGCATGCTTTGTAGAAAAAATACCAGTAGAGGAAGCACGACATTTCCACACATCGGGGTGAGAAGAGATTGGGATTCGGCAATTATGGGAACACACATTAGGAGGGACAATGTTAAATAAAACCTGGGTATTCCATCGACCATTGCAAATAAAGTCACTGGCCCGAAAAAAGGAGTGAGAAGCAGAGGGGGAGCCTGATACCGAAAAGTCCAATAGGGTGGGGACCCAAGGATCGACCCAAAAGAAAGTAGACGACCCAGAACCAATTGACACAGAAACCATACGCTTAAGAAGTGGTAAAATGGATGCGAGACTGTTCCAGACCCAAGACCCCTTTTTGGTGGAGATGGATGAGTCAAAAAGAGAATTCTTTGGGAAGTATCGCGCCTTAAGGGTGGAGGCCCAGAGGGAATTGGATTCATTGAGTAATCTCTAACCCAATTTAAGGAGGGCTTTATTATGAGACTTGGCATCATGAATCCCATGACCACCTTGCTGAAGAGGGGAACAAATCCGATGCAAAGAAATATGAAGTGATTTTCTTTTGAAATTGCCACCAGTGCCAGTATATTTGCCATTCCAGAAGCGGGCATAGATAGAGTCAATCTGGCGACATATATTAAGCGGGAGTTCGAAACAAGACATCCAATAAGATGAAATTGAGCTTAGGACTGATTGAACAAGCACTTTCCGATCAGCATAGGAAAGGAGATTAGAATTCTAAATTGACAATTTCCTATCCATCCGATCAATAATGTGTTTAAAGGTCCCAACCCGAGAATGGGAAGGAGACAGAATAGTTCCCAAGTAGGGTATGTCATGAGACAATTCATTAATACACAGCATAGAGCACAGCTGGACACGATCACTCCGAGCCACATTGGAGCTAAAAAAACATCCACTTTTGGTGAAATTAATATGTTGGCTAGACAAATCTGAAAAAAGGTTTAGAACCGCTTTAATAGACAATAAGTCCCCAGGTAAGGCTCGACAAAAAATAAAGACGTAATCAGCAAAGAGGAGATGAGAAATTTCAGGAGCCTGTCGAGCAATTTTAATTCCTTGAAACTGTTTAAGATCTCTATAGACACAAAGCAGCCGAGAGAGAACTTCCATAGCCAAAATAAACAAATAAGGGCTCAGAGGGCATCTCTGTCGGATCCTGTGAAAAGGGGAAAAATATTCGAAGGTTGTCCCTTCCAACTTAAGTGAGAAAGAAGAAGAAGACATCAAGTAAGAAATCATATCGCACCACTGTGCACCAAATCCAAGGAAGGAAAAGAGCTTCGAAATCAAATTCCATTTGAGTCTGTCGTAGGCCTTAGACATGTTAATTTTTATTGCCATGAACCCTGTTTTACCTTTATGCTTTCGTTTAAGATAATGGAAGATCTCATGGGCTATCACAATATTATTAGAAATTTGCCTACCTTTAATAAATGCAGCTTGATATGGAGAAATGAAGGACGGGAGATAGGCTTTTAATCGATTTGCCAAAATTTTTGCAATGATCTTATAGTTAACATTACAAAGGCTAATTGGACAAAAGTCCTCAACGACTGAAGCAGGGTCTTTTTTAGGAATTAGACAAAGGAGGGTATGATTTGCCCCAAACGGCAGGGTACCCTGAATAAAGAAACCGTAACAAATTTGCACACATCCTGGACAATGATATCCCAAAATTTCTGATAAAAACAGGCCTGGAAATCATCAATACCTGGAGCCTTGTAAGCTTCGATTGAAAAGACAGCAACCTTAATCTCCGTTACGTCAGGAGCACGGCAAAGGGACAACACATCATCCTCTGAGAGGGCAATAGGAAACAAACTCTCTACAAAAGAAGGATCAAGAGGATCAAAAGTAGTGAAAACCTCAGAGAAATAAGAAACAAACACCTTAGCAATTCTTCGAGCACCAAAAATCAATTCCCCATGGGGATCCTGAATGAAATCGATTCGCCTTTTGGGAATATTTGCCCTGAAAACCTCATGGTAAAACTTAGTATTCCGATCCCCAACTTTGAGGAAAAGAGCGCGAGATTTTTGAAACCAAAATTTCTCCTCCGCATCAAAGATCCATTTGAGATTAGTAGAGAGTTCACTCAAGGAAGAGAAATATGAAGAAGTTGGAACACCATTTTCCAAGCGATAAAAATCATCAATTAGAGAGTTCTTAAGGGCATCAATATGCCCAAACACCGACATATTCCATTGAGTCAAAAGTCTACTGAATCCACTAATGGAATCAGCTACATGAATCCGTGAAAATATATATATATATATATATATAATCAAAAAAATAGTATCAGTAATAAGTCAAGAAAATCTTAAATAAATATGTCGACTACATGGATTTTTACTCTTCAAATGATTTTATCAGAGGTCATATCAGAGACAGAGAGTGCGAATCAGGTCCTTGTATGAGAACTGCGCGTCTTCCTACAGACTGATCCACCCAAGGAAAAACCATATGGTGGATTCTAGGGGTGTCAATCGATAGGGTCGGGCCGGTCTCTGTCGGGCCTAACCGGGCTTGAGCACTTGGAAGCCTTGCATCGTGAATGCTCGTTTAAGTAAACGGGCCTAGCTTTGGGGGGCATGATACGATTTATAATCGGGCAGGTCTGTCACACCCCGTTCACACTGAACCGGAGCGGTGACCGAGTTAACACCGGTTAACCCAAACCTGCCAGGATCATCAGATACTGTATTCCACCACAGCATACACACTCTAACATCAATTCATCAGATCAGCGGAAGA
>NC_056560.1:22338839-22408761 GCF_013358625.1 Macadamia integrifolia | reverse complement strand
TCATCTCCAAATCAAAAGTTTTGAAGGATTTATTGATAGTAAACGAATGCCATATCTGCGCTCCAGTTTCTTCTACACAGAGTTTGCGCTCACTTAAAACAAAACAATCAGCACAGGTACATAGTAGTACTAGTATGTACTATGCTCTGCTTTTTATTATTTTCTTAATTAAGTAATATCTAACAAATTAAATGTTATAAGTTACATTTGGTCGCTATCTACTGAAGAAAATTTATTACTCTTATTATCATGCAGGGAAACATTGAAGCATTAACCTATAAGCAAACTGTTGAGTGCCTTAAATTGTCCTCATGAGAGCAAAGTTTTCAGTGTAGACGTTTCATGTTCTTGTGACCATGATGATCGGTGAGCCATATTCTTCATTCCTTATGAAGCTAGCTAGTTAGGTGGGCTATGGAATAGTGGATGTTCCAAGAATGCGTCTCAGATTTTCTCCCCACTCCATATTATCATACTCTTTAAATGTTATAATAGTGGTTTGTGTTCCAAGAATTTATCCTACTGCTGGACTGCTGGAGTGGTGCTATTATTGGAAAATGTCTTGTAAAGCCAGCTTGGAATCTTATAAGAGAATTATTTTCTTTTATGGTGCTCTTTCAATTATTAAATTTGAGCAGAAAGAAATTTTGGTAGATTTTAAGGCTCTAACAAGTCAAACCTCTTCCTTGAATATTATTCCATTTTAGAAGATACTAAAGATGTGGCTTTTTTTAATGAATCCAGCGGCAAGCTGGGCTGGATTTTTGCAAACCCAGACAAGCAGGCACAAGCTCTTTCGCCCTCAAGCCTAGGCCGGCCAAACTTGAACTTAGGATAGAAAATTCGCAACCCAAGACTGTCTGGTCTCAACATAGCTCAGCCCGGCCCAAAACCTGAAAATAAACCACAAAGTGGCGTATGTTTTATTATCATTTCTCAAAGCTAGCCAAACTCGAAAAAATCAAGCGGTCCTTGAGTAGGTAAAGGCTTCTAGGGCCCATGTTGCATCTCTAAAATAGATATATATATATATATATATATATACACACTAGTAACAATTAAAAAATTTTTTTAGTGTTTGTTTGAGTGGACAAAAACTGCATGTTCATCATATTTTAACTTATTTCCTATAGTTGGCAATCTGAATTATTTTTTTAAGTGTCCAGCAACTCTTGTAAATCTAAATGTTATAAAATTTACTCGTAATTCTCTTAAATGATTTCTTTTTGAAGTGGGTTAAAAACCCGCTATTTTATAGCATATCTCAGAGATGATTTTTTTTTTTTCAATGTAGAATGAGAGAGATGAAATTGGATTAGGAAAAAGTATTAATCAAAATATAGTTATAAAGTAGCAACCACCTTAATATTTGTTTTAATTTTTTGATATATTAGATTATTCCTAATAATAGGAATGGAAGAAGAGGAGAGCAAAAGGTAAAGAGGCGCTAAATATGGAGAGAGAAGTTCTAATTGTGGGATAGAATTTGGAATTAGTATGAAATTAATTAAGAAACTGTTTAGTGAGTTTCTCCTTAAAATTATTATTATTAATATTATTTAAGCCTATTTTTAATGCTCGCTTGATATTGTTTCTTTTTTTTTTTTTCTCAAAAAAAAAATTTGTTTCCTATGTTCATGGTTTGATTCCATAATAAGGGCAGCCATATAGGTAAAAAGATATTGTTTTTGGTACTTATATTTACTATACCATACAATAAGGGCAGCCATGTAGGTAAAAAGATAATGTTTTTGGTACTTATTTGCTATACTATACACTAAAGGCAGCAATGTTGGTGATAAGGATTTGGTAAGAGAGAGGAATAGTATAATAATTTATTTAATATAACCATCCGGTGCATTTTTGTTCTCTCTTTCATCTCTAACCTTCAATTTAATAAAGTTGGCCATCCTACCGTCATTAATGTTTGATCTCCTAATCAAAGCACTAATAATGGCCATAATTAAGCATTTCAACTTACATTTATCCTTTCAAGCTAATAAACTGCATGTTCTAAGTGCTTACTATACAATTTAGCAACAAAGAGTAGATAATAATAAAATTGTCCTAGAATAGAAATTTTTCATTTCCCTTGTCAAAAGGTAGTCTATTGAAGACAGATGTAACTATTAGATGAGTCCATGTTACATTGTTTGGAGTGGATATCTATCCTCAAATTGAGCAATGTCAGTACAAACTGGAAGAAATGTTAAGGAAGAAGAAACAAAGAATGAAATGGAAATGCATGCATGAATCCTCTGCTCGGCTGAATAACCAACAACTTAATGATAAAAGTTGACAAATATCCCTAAAGACATAATACTTGGTTCATAATTTGAATAATCATATTATATCAGAGGCTCATGCAACTTCGAGAGGTCTCCATTGGTAACTCTATCCCTTAATTCTCTAAGATATGACTGTTCAAAACCATAACGCAAATTACAAGTAAAAATTATAACATATTGTATTAAAAAACCAAAAAGAATAGATAATCTAAATCACAACAAAAAAGAACTATAGCGAGTATGTATAGGAATTCCAAAGGCAGTCAAGATATCAATGAATAAGTCATGTAATGGCCTTATAACAATCAACATACTAATTACCCTCAAAATCAATCTAACTAAATCCAAAAATATTAACAATGAAATCGGAGCAATAAGAGCAACAGGTCTCATGGTATAGAGCAACCATTCTTGATTTAAACCAAAACATCCCTAGCTTACATGTAGTGATTATAGTTAGTCGCTAAAGACCCATCTTACAGTGTCACCTAACGACTAAGATTATCAAAATCAAAAGAAACTTGAGAAAGAGAGAGAGAGAGAGAGAGAGATGTAGAAAATTTAGGAAGAAATATTTTTTAAACATTTAATTGTTTTTTAAACCTTTTATTTATCATTTACATGGGTCACTTGATTCAAACTCAATGTTATTTTGAGTAACTTTTGTCACTTTAATTAATTTTCTAGTTTGTCCTACATGTTTGAGTTAATTTCTAATTTGTCCCACAAGTGTGAGTTAATTTGGTCTA
The DNA here is from genome assembly GCF_013358625.1 of Macadamia integrifolia. NCBI lineage: Eukaryota > Viridiplantae > Streptophyta > Magnoliopsida > Proteales > Proteaceae > Macadamia > Macadamia integrifolia. The sequence goes on along the minus strand of NC_056560.1, from coordinate 22,405,724 downwards.
ATTCATTAGTTAGTATCTTGGAAAAATTGCAAAAGTCATAACCATAATCCTCCTAAAAAATTCATTTAAAAAGTTGATATGTTTTTTTTTTTTTTCAGTCTAAAAATACATATTAAAATGAAAATATAGATAAAGGACTTGGTGGATTCGAACCACCATCCTCTTGAGCTATGAAACTACTTCTCACACCACAAGTACTCTACCAATTGAGCTAAAGACCCATATTTAAATTATAATGTGTGTGTGTATATATATATATATATATTTAGATGCATATGGAACTAAAATAAGCAAGTGCACACATGCATATGAGAGAGAGAGAGAGAGAGAGAGAGAGAGGTTTCATGAAGGAGGAAGTGAAAGAATTGGGGACGGGAGGTATGATGATAATGGGTGGGAGGATTTACACATTGTAGAATGGGATAATAGAAGTGTCCAACACCGTGATGAGTAGATTAGGAGTGGAGTTGTATCTGAGGTCATGGAATTGGATTGGAGCTACCTTTATGAAAAGAGATGAAAAGGCTTTCCAAGTATTAAGAGAAATTTCATAAAAAAGTGGGAGGGCTGAATCTATGGCTATACTGGATTCATTGGTGCAGTTGAGGAAGTGAATTGAATTTGGGATTTCCCTCCATCTCAGGAACGAGACTTCTAATGTGGAGTGTGTAGGGATTTGTATTCAACCTTAAAGAACTCGTTTTTGTTCTTTGGTAAGGGATAAGAAGGTTGAAGTAGTGTTTTACGAGAGACAAAGATTCATAAATTGGATTGGGTTTCTCTGTTATATTTCTAGAGTGATCACTTGAAGCTACAAATTTTGTTCTTAATGGCGAAGAAAGCTTCTTACATGCCAGAACAATTGAATTTTCTTTGAAAAAAATCCAGCAATCCAGATTTTGGCCAGCATTGTACAGTATTAATGTAGTACTGGTGAATATCATTGCAGTAGTCATATGTACCTTCTATTAGAAAGCAATCTCCTTTGGATTTATGGAGTTGGAATTTACATACCTGAATTTTAGCTACTTCCTCAATGATATCAGCATCTTTGAAACAAAGCCTTCTTAAATGCTTAGAGAAGGCAAGAATATTGATAATTTGAGAAGGAAATGTGAAACCAACGTCAAAATATACATACCAAATATAATATCAAAATCCTGAGGTCTCCTTCTAGCAAGCGGCCAGGGTTTCTTGTTGTATTTTATTAAAGAGAGGAATTTATAAATTAAAAAGTTACATTCAGGAGGGAGAGAGAGAGAGAGAGAGGTCAAAGTGGCTAACTGGTGCAGCAGAAAGTAAAAAATTAGATAGGTCTATATAGTATTGATTGGTCTAACTCAAATGTTCATGTTGCTTATCATGGTAGATCTTGCATTTTAGCTTGGTAATGAGGAGACTAATCCTAATTTTCATATCCACATAATAGAACATGACATTGAAAAGGAAAAGTTGCCCTCACCTTAAGGAAAAAAACAAATTTTGCCATCCTCAAATCCATGTAAAGATTAGCCCTTGGACCTCTACATAGGAAAATGGAGAAACAAAATAGGCAATGTTGATCAAATTTTCTCATCTCAATTGCATGACTTGATTTTGAATTTTCAAAGTATACTAACACAATATTAAAAAGCACTTTTTCATGTACATTTTCCAGAAATGGCGGTTGAGTATTTCCTACCCAAGGAAGATGTAATTCTATAGTATGTGGCCCTAATAGACATTCATATAATGGTCTCAAGAGGAATGGTCGGTGAGCATAATGATAAAAACATCTTCACATTGGTGTAGCCCTAACACCTTAGCCCTAGAGTTGTTTTTCTTTTCTTTTAGGTAAGGAGGGGTAGTAGATAACAACCAGGAGGTTAGAACTAGAGACCTCTTTGTGAGCATGGGCTTTTTGCGCACCATAGCTCACCAACTGTGCTAGGAAGTTGTATCACTTAGCCTTAGAGTTTGCTACAGGGCATATAAAGGTTGGACTCAAATTGGATCGACAAGTTAAAGTCCATATCAAAATTACTAATAACAGAGCCATTCACAAATGGGATACAACTCGAGGACATGTCCAATAAAAACAGAATTAAAAATCAATCAGGAGTAGGTATCATAGTAAACAAGTCACATTCAGGAGGTTCACTAATGAAATCAGAAAATTATAAAATTGGACGTGTGAACTCACCTGGTAAGTAGCTGGAACACCAATTGAGGCCAAACTTGATCAGAGCAAGCTTCAGTATCCTATGGGAATCATACTTGACTTCTGATGTTAGTCTACAATTCTATTACTGTTGCCACAAGATTCACAAAAAGCTTCCCAAATGAAAATTTTGGGGCTAGAAGTTGATGATTCTAGGATAAGTTGGCCCTTTGCACAAGAAGCTGGCATCATGGCTTGAAATCTGTGTAGCCACAACACGTGAAACATCACAATGCACAAGAAAAATAAAATCAATTAATTATCAGATGGAGAAGGATCAAGTAAACTAACAACCAAAATATAGAGGAATAATACTTTGTCATGTAAAGATCAACGAATGAAATTTCAGGTTCCACCCATGGCTGGATTGATTCTAATTGTAGCTAAAGTATTCTATTACTTTCCATATTTTTTTATATCCAACTCCAAGAGATGCTAAGGTGTTAGTGTATAGGAGCATCAAGCAACTTAACAACATCTAATCATTCATTTGAGGAAAACGTATCAAGCCCATATGTAGTAACAAGGAAATAGAACAACAAAAACTAGATTTCGAGACTTAAGCGAAATTTACTACTGATGAATTCTGAGAACTGTTAGAGGGAAGTCATTAATAACTTTATTTTTAAACCTTTTCAACAAGTAGATAAATATATTATAGAAGAAACTTTTGAGGAACAAAGGTAAAGTTAAATTAAGAGAACCCAAGAAACCCATTCAGACTCCATACGAGAGCTTAGAAAAAAAAAATAAACTTAACATATGCAATAGAAGAATAATGTGAGAAATAAACAGAACATTCAAATTTAAATTACTAGGTGAAAAATAACACATCAGATCATTGAGTTCATCATTTTAGATGGCATTAACCAGATTCACCCCACAAACTGGAGGAATTAGAATTAACCAAAAAAAAAATAAAAAATTAATAATACGATGAGAAGTGCCATCTTAAAATTAAAAAGAAAGGTGAAAATCTTACCAAATCAACGGTGAAGATCAAATGCTGGATGCAGACATCGTCAGTGTAATCCAAATGAAAACCCTCTAATCATCAATTGATAAATAGATTTCGAGATAAATTAGTTGCATATTTTGCGAAAGTGCACCGGAGTGACTATGAAAAACAATATAGGCTCCAAGGAACTTTCTTAGCTTACAGTTCCATTAACATGAACCAAGAGTGAGGCTAGGTGGTTGTTTGAAGATGCACAACCAAAGCTGCAACTGCGAACACTAATATTAGAATAAGTTTCTACCTCTTCAGTCCGAATCAGGGATTTTTTATTTTGGATTCTACTGCTGATCACAGTCTATCATTACTGCGAAGTCCTTCAATGCTTGCTGGAATTTTTTGTTTGAAGGTTGCCTTGTTCCTTCAATGGTAGAAAGAGAGTCCATGCGAGCACAAACAAAAGTACCATAACCCTTTAAAAAAATACAAAATTGTGTTCATCCAAGGATAGTTAGAATAAGAGTCACCAGAGATCGAAAAGGCTTCATCACAGGTTAGTTGATTAGATCAAATAGATAATCAGAAGAAAATTGTGTTCATCTAGGGTTAGTTAGAATGAGACTCACAAGAGATCGAGAAGGTTTCATCACAGGTTAGTTGATGAGATCAAATAGATAATCAGAAGTTCGATTTTGTGGCTTAGAATTTCAGATAAAGAGACATTTTGATCTTGGAATTTCCAGATCTGATGTTCTTCTTGGCTTCCAAGCTGTTGAAAATGATTCATTGATCGATTGGGTTCTGTATGCATAGGGTCTATGTGATAGAGGGGAAGAGAGCCTATGCATGTGCAAATAATGAAAAAACGGAAAGTAGGAGAGACCCCGAGAGGGAGAGAGAGAGAAAGGGGCAACAGTTCCAAAAGAAATGGGAAGTAGATATAGAAGAGACGTGACATGAGATATAAGGCTGTGTTTGGTAGTAAGAAAATAAAAAAGTACACTTTTTGTACAATCGAGCTCCTTTACGGAGAAGAATTTGGCGGAGAACTGGCAGAGATGATTTCAGATCGGGACACATGTCATGATCATATGGGCCAATAGGGGTGTCGCCGATTGAAATGTTGAAAAACACCCGGGGATTTATTTCTCAGTACGATGGCCATTTTTGGTCCCTCGTTCGAATGACAAAATTCTCTGTTCTGCTCTCAATTCAAACTGTTTTAGTGTCTGCAACAGAGAGAGAGAGAGAGAGAGAGAGAGAGAGAGAGAGATTGGAAATCAAAACTCAACACTGGAAATTGAGAAGATTTTGCAGGAAAAGATCCCCGGAATTTTTTTAGATTTTAGCTGTTCCAATTTTTGGCTGGCGTTGGACGTCTTTTTGGAGTTTAGACTGAGAGATATCTTGAAATTGAAATGCAAGATTTTCAGGCGATGGGGAGTCGAGGAGGAGGAGGTAGAGTATTCGAAGTAGACTGGAGAGCACGTCCATTGCCACCGAATCAAACCCTGAAACGCCCACGCTGCGACTCACTCAACACCTAGGTCTACTACTACAACTATAATCTCTCTCAACCTTGCCATTTCTGCAAGAACTATGGGAGGTATTGGACCAAAAGAGGGAGGGAGAAGAAGAAGAAGGGGAAAAAGAAGTTTAAACCCTCGCTCCATCTCCCATCTGATCGTGACACGTGTTTGGATCCACGTATCCCAATCTGAAATCGTCTCCGCCAAATTACTCTCCATAGACGAGCTCGATCCCTGTTTGTAATTTTTTTCTTGGGTGAAGAATTTCTCTTTGCACTTGGTATGTCTTCACCTAAGAGAAAATTCAGTTTTTGAAATTCAAAATTCCTCTTGGGAATTGTGAAATTTTCTTTTGTTACCCAAAAAAAAAATCTTGCAAAAAACACAAGAAAACATGAGAAAATATGAAAACATAATAAGACAAAAAATGAATGATTACACAATGATTTCCTATGTGTCAATCTCTCTCCTAAAATTCAAAATTTTTTGAATTCTTTTCTTTTCTTCTCTTGGTAACCAAACATACATACTCTTTTTATTTTCTCACCATTTCATTTCATTTCTTTTCTTTTCTTTTCTTTTCTAGATTCTTTTTTCTTTTCTTTTCTTCTCTTGGCTACCAAATATAGCCTTAGAGTAATAAAGGAATTCAAATTAGAGAGTATTTACTTATTGGGAAAAGGACTTGCAAGCTAGTAGGACACCCTGGTGTTAAGTGTGCTAGCTTACAAGGACCGTTAGATTAATCCTACGAGATCTATGCTGTCAAAAGTTATAGTATGTATACATTCAGAACGTATAACAAGTGACGGTTAAAAAAAAAAAAAAACCCACAAAACCGTTAAAAACCTAAACCGTGAAAAAACAAACGAGTGCAAAGCAATAATCGAACCACAAAGGAGATTAGCAAAGGATAAAACCTCTCCTATGAAAGAAAAACAAAATTTCCCTATCTTATTCTTCCTCTTCGTGGAGGCAGTTTCTCCTTTTTTGTTTTAATGGGTAGGCCTAGATTTCATAAACTTGGGCGAGGGTTTTCTTCCCCTGTTTTCACTCCTTTTTGGGTTTTATATGGTTCTTCTTGATCTGAGGGGAAAAGATTTTCTAGGGGAAGACGTCAGATGTATAGCCATGAAACACAGAATTTGGTAGATTAGCAGAGGATATAACATCTCCTATAAAGAAAAACAAAATTTTCCTATCTTCTTCTTCCTCTTTGTGGAGCAATTTCTCCTTTTTTGTTTTAATGGGTAGGGCTAGATTTCATAAACTTGGGTGAGGGTTTTCTTCCCTTGTTCTCACTCCTTTTTGGGTTTTATATGGTTCTTCTTGATATGAGGGGAAAAAAAAAAACCTAGGGGAAGACATCAAATGTACAGCCATGAAACAGAGAATTTGGTAGATTTTTATGATAGAAGAAGGAAGAGGAAAGAAATAAATGGAAGGGCGGAGAAGTAGGTCCAAAGCGTGAAGCTTGTCGAAGAAGACGGTTGAGATAGATGTTTGGACAGGGAAGATGTCTGTCGGAGAAGATGGTTGAGATAGGTTCAATACTAATAGTACAGTATTTTGCAGAGGACGCAGTGTATTTTGTCAATCTTTAAGTAACTTTTACCCCCATAAAGTTATATCTCAATCCAACTATTGATATTATGCTACTTATATCCAACGGTTCAATCCTTGCTAGCACTCCTGATACCAGGGTGTTCTGCTAGTTCACCTATATCTCTCCCATAAGTATTATAAAAATTTATAAGAATATAATGGATACCAGTAATTTAAGAAAATAAAAAGGAAAGAGAAAAAATATAATAAAAAAGAAAGGGTAAAATTGTCAACTGAAAGATTTGCCACTTTGTGCTATTATATATATATATATATATATATATTTTGGCTACTCTATCCTAATGGGCGCTAGTAGGATCAACGGCCATCTACTCCTACACATACACACACTTACGACAGGATTCAATCCCACAACCTCCTCCCTTGATCGAGGGCTCTTTAAGCCGAAGCTGCCCCACCAATAGGCTATCCAAGTGTTCGTGTTGCATCTCTAATTTGCATATGTTCTTCCTAGTACTTCCATTGTCAATAGAAATTTCGCCCTATCCAAATACACCAAAGACTGAAAAATCTACATTTCCATTCATTTGGTTGACTAGTCGTGTTGTAAATTTAACCCACTTGGTTGTTTCTTCTGTTTGTCAAGAGAAGAAATAGTGTCTTGTTAAAATTGTTTATTTCTTTTGCATCATATTGAACTTCCAGTGCCCTACTTGAAATCTAGTTGCCTTGCTTGTTTAAGGGTGTATCTAATTGCAAAAGCCTCCATTGTTTGGCTAAGCTTGAGATCATGGGGATCTTTTGGAGGAACAAGCAGAATAGCCTTGAGCGAACTCCACATCATACATGTGAGAACAACATTAACATATGGACTATGGACATGAAACTTGGTTTAGTTTTACAGAATTCCAGGTTTGCTCAAAGGACTTAAAATGAAAAGAAAACCCATAAAGAAGAAGGAGAAGAAGAAATATCATCTATTAAAAATTACTCTAAGAACACAATCCATTATGTTAGATTTTAGAGTGATTTACATCCCCCTCCCCTGTAGTTTGCGTTTATTCCACCCCCCTCCCCTATGTTTTAAAAAATCCCACATACCTCCCCTGTCAGATAACTCGGTTAGTAAACCGTTAGTTGTGGATGTTAAAGTACGATTCTACCCTGCTGCCTTTACCAAAATTTTTAGAGTAAAGATAGAGCTGGGCACCGATTAACCGTGTGAAGCCTAGGTTTGCCGCAGTCAGTCTCCAATCACCGTCCGTCGCTATGCTTCTTGCCGTACAACTTCCGTCGATTGCAAGTGAGTGTGTGACATCCCTGGTAATAAAAACTTTGGGTTTTACTCTCTTTTTGCAGGTTTATATTTTCAAGGCCTTAAGGACTATCGGGTGCTATATCTCCAATTTTACACGTAAAGAGGTCCTATTTCTTTTCATGGTTGCAAAGAGGACGAAATTCTGAGCAAGATGGACGTGTTCAATTAAAAGTACGTATTCGTTTGGTTACTCGTACAAGTGATTATTCTTTTCAAGCCAAAAAAAGAATAATGGATCAGAACTGAACCGAGATGCAGAACCAGCCCGTTTGCAATTGTCTCAGAGGTACAAGGAATACTCCAAATACCAACAAGGATCGATGGACTACATCCTTAAGTGATTGAAGATTCATTTTTGGTAACAACAACTACCAAGCGTAGTTGGTGAGTTGTGGTGTGCAAAATCCCTTGCTTATTAGGAGGTCTCCAGTTCCAACCTCTTACCTGTTGAGGTTTTATTTAGAATATTTTCTCTCTCATACTCATCACTCAAAGGAGGTCGGCCAAGATAGTTGTACGCAAGTTTGAAGAAGAGAGAGAAAATAAAGAGGAGGGTTTCTTGCGTAAGAAGGGAGAGAAAAATAGAAAAAGGGAGAAAAAAAAAAAAGGAAAAAAAAAGGCAAGAAAAATCGTGGGAGATCTCTCCACCACACGTTTTCTCTATCTTCTCTCTCCTCCACCTCATCAATAAGATAAAAAAAAAATCTTTTTTTTTATAAGCTAAAATTGTTAGCTTCCCTCCCCCATTCTCTATATAATAGAATTAACACAAGGGGAGGAGGCACTTCATTCTACTTCTAGGTTTTTTTAAGTTGCTCTCTCTTTTTCTTACTCTCTCTTTAGTTTTAGTTCTTCTTTATCTTTTCTTTAATCACTTTTGTAATAGCTTTTTTTTATTTCAATTAATGCAAGCACTCTTTTATTTTTATTCAGCTCTTTTATGTTTATGATTTATGCAATTGAATTGTAATTTTTTAAGTTATAGTTCTAGGCTTATATCTAGGTGACAAGATCACGAGCCGTGGAGTAATTTTTTTTCAAGTTCAATTTTTTTTTCAAGATTTGTTTTCTCTAGTACTAGAAATTTCAGATTTGGTTTATTCCAGATCTGGTTTTTAGTACTGGTAGTATCTCAAATCGATCAAGTTTTCAGCTCAAGAGTTGAAGTTCAAGTAAGTAGGCTCCTTCAGTAGTCTTCTCTCCCCCCTCTCATTGCCTCTTCTGACTACACTTTCTTTCTTAATTTAGGATTTTAATTTCAGTCGTTACATTATTGCTGTCCCTTTCCCCCAAGGTTCATGGTTAGTGTATGTGTTGGCTTTGCCCCTCCTAGCCATAGAACCATCAATTTATTGCTTTTATTTTAATTGTCTCCAAGTAAAGTAACCCTTGTAAGAGTGACTCTCTGGTCAAGTAGGAAATCTCATATTATGATGCATCCCTCGGGCTAAGTAGAGAAACCTACTTGTGAGTCTCTCTCTAGCTTTATCCCATTTCTTTTACTTTATTTTTATTTCAGCATTTTTTTCCTTTATTTTTTAATTGCGTGAGTTGTTTATTTTCAGTTATTTATTTATTTAATTTTAATTGCGTAGCTTGCGTCTTTAAATTCTTAGATGACGAATGGTTAGGACGTTATTTTAGATACATATGTTTAGGACGGTAATTAGAATTAGATCATAACCATTAATCGGCTCCCTTTCGCATTATCAAAAGAAATAAAAAATAAAGTGGCTGCTCTCCCTGTATTCGACCCGTAGCTACACTGATCCGTACGCTTGCGATTACATTTTAAATCTCAAACAACTGTCTTGATGGTCGGTGATTGGGTCACATGCCCACCTATTCTGTTGAACCATAGCTAGATTTACAAAAAATTTGGATCAAAACTCAAAAAAAAACAAAGATATGTCGAAATGTTTGCTTATTCTTTTTCTTGATTCCATTTTCTAAAGCTTCAAACAACTCTCATAGATTCTAATTCGATCAAATTAGAATGAATGGAGACTGCACCCGTGTCTGGGGGTTAAAAACCTTGCTTTGGAGTGCAAAACATGCATGACTTAAAAAAAAAAAAACCAATTCTTTTACCCGCTTTTATTATAGCTTTGGGCTAAAACAAGCCCAAAAAATATGCCCCTTATATACTGGGCCCCCAATTTTTAATCTCAAATGAACTAGGTTTTGTCTTCATCCTCGACAAAATTACGTGAGAAATCAATCGGATGGGCTGGGCCGCGTTTATTTGTTCTACTACTCTGTTTAGACCCATAAAATAGGAAACTATATTATATATGGATTAATTACTTCAACACCCCCTCCATCTCCCACTCTTCTCCTCCAGAGTTGGTAGGCCGATGGCTGCATCATCTCTTTATTAAAGTAAAACACCCTACCAAGAATTGAACTACTAAATTCATATCTCTCTAACAAGAAACTTCCTTTTTATATAGATTCCTTATATCTAATGCATATCTCTCCCTCCCTTATTTATAGAAATTAAATCTCTTTTTTCATCTCTTTCTCCTAACCTTTGTAATAGGAAATTTCCTTAGATCTCTCCACTGAAACCTTCTATGAAGAGGGGGAGGTGACTAGGTTAGTTTTAAAAATAAAAAAGGAAAGAGGAATGGCGTTTATGATATCTGTAGAAGGAACTACGAAGAGAGGAAGATAAGGGAAGAGAAGTTGCGAATCCAGTGAAATTCATATAAAGTTTATTTGTTCTACTACTCTGTTTAGACCCATAAAATAGGAAACGATATTATATATAAATTAATTACTTGAACACCCCCTCCATCTCCCACTCTCTCCTCTACAGTTGGTAAGCCGATGGCTGCATCATCTCTTTATTAAAGTAAAACATCCTACCAAGAATTGAACTATTAAATTCATATCTCTCTAACAAGAAACTTCCTTTTTATATAGATTCCTTATATCTAATGCATATCTCTTCCTCCCTTAATTATAGAAACTAAATCTATTTTTTCATCTCTTTCTTCTAACCTTTATAATAGGAAATCTCCTTAGATCTCTCCACTGAAACCTTCTATGGAGAGGGGGAGGTGACTAGGTTAGTTTTAAAAGGAAAAAAAGAATAGAGAATGCCGGTTATGAAATTCATATAAAGTTGTTGGTTGTTGGTAGCTCTTGATAGATTAATATGGAGGCAGCGGAGATGGGGAAGACGATTGAGAGAAAAAATAATCCTAGACCACCACCACCGATGATGGGCAGCCATGATCATGATCCGCTGTTTCTGTCCGAAGAAGTATGGATTAACGTGTTATCGAGGCTACCTGTGAAGACCCTATTGAGATTCAGGTGCGTATGTAAATTATGGCGTTATCTCATCTCTGATGATCCTCACTTTGTTCACCTCCACTCTCCTCATCATTCCAAATCCAAATCCGAACCACGTCTTTTCTTCGTCTCGTTAACTCCTCGCGAAGAATGGGAAAAACATAGAGAAGAAGGGAACCCAATAAGCAGATTTGAATTCAAGTCTAAGACACTTTCACCTTTTGTGATACCTACTCGTTTCGATCTAGTTTGCATTCAAGACTCTGATATCATTCATATCTGTAATCCCAGTACACATGAATTCATTACATTACCAAAACCTCCTCGTACCTCCTTCTCATCTTGTGGGCCTGATGGCTCGGTGGGTTTCGGATATGTTAGCTCGACTGACGAGTACAAAGTAGTTCGTTTGATTCCACCCGTATATGGCCTTGGAGGAAGTCGTCGTAGATTCACTACTAAATGTCTTGTCTTTACCTTAACGGAGAGAAGGGGTTTTTCTTCTTCTTCATCATCTTCATCATCTTCACCATGGGGTTGGAGACGCGTGGTAGATTCTCCATACCAGGTCAGCAAGTATCACCCAGCTTTTGTTAACGGAGCCATCCATTGGTTGGTGTACTATTGTTCGAGAATTGATGCTGAGTTCTATGATGGACATATGATTGATCCTAGAAATACAATCGTCGCGTTTGATGTGGAAAAAGAAGAATTCAGATTAATCGAACATCCTAGATGTCGTGATCTTAGGTCTTTCAAATATTCTGATTTTCAATTGGTGGAGTTGAGAGGGTTACTGTGCCTTTCGTGTGTTGAAGGTTCCAAAATGGACATATGGATGTTTAAAGACTACCACTACAACAAGAGTGGTACATGGGTGAAAGAATACAGCATTGTCTTGCACCCTCACTACCACTATCTGGACCAAAGGGAGAGGGATGATCACAATAATCGCTACAGGGAGGACGATTATGACTATTGTGCACCCAGGGATATAAAGGACAGAAAGATACTAATTGAGACACGTACCACAGGTTTAGGATATCATCATCTCCAAACCAAAAGTTTTGAAGGATTTATTGATAGTAAACGGATGGCATATCTACGCTCCAGTTTCTTCTACACAGAGAGTTTGCGCTCACTTAAAACAAAGCAATCGGCACAGGTACATAGTAGTACTAGTATGTACTATACTCTGCTTTTTATTATTTTCTTAATTAAGTAATATCTAACAAATTAAATGTTATAAGTTACATTTGGTCGCTATCTACTGAAGAAAATTTATTACTCTTATTATTATGCAGGGAAACATTGAAGAATTAACCTATAAGCAAACTGTTGAGTGCCTTAAATTGCCCTCAGGAGAGCAAAGTTTTTAGTGTAGACGTTTCATGTTCTTGTGACTATGATGATCAGTGAGCCATATTCTTCATTCCTTATGAAGCGAGCTAGCTAGGTGGGCTGTGGAATAGTGGATGTTCCAAGAATGCGTATCAGATTTTCTCCCTACTCCATATTATCATACTCTTTATATATTATAATAGTGGTTTGTGTTCCAAGAATTTATCCTACTGGACTGGTGCTATTATTGGAAAATGTTTTGTAAAGCCAGCTTGGAATCTTATAAGAGAATTATTTTCTTTTTTGGTGCTCTTTCAATTATCAAATTTGAGCAGAAAGAAATTTTGGAAGATTTTAAGGCTGTAACAAGTCAAGCCTCTTCCTTGAATACTGTTCCATTTTAGAAGATACTAAAGATGTGGCTTTTTTTGTTGAATCCAGCGGCAAGCTGGGTTGGATTTTTGTAAACCCAAGCAAACATGCACAAGCTCTTTCGCCCTCAAGCCTAGGCCGACTTAACTTGAACTCAAGATAGAAAATTCGCAACCCAAGACTGTCTGGTCTCAACACAGCCCAATCCAGCCCAAAACCTAAAAAATAAACCACAAAGTGACGTATGATTTATTATTATTTCTCAAAGCTAGCCAAACTCGAAAAAATCAAGCGGTCCTTGTAAAGGCTTCTAGGGCCCAAGTTGCATCTCTAAATATATATATATATATATATACACTAGTTAAAAAAAACACGTGCAAATGCACGTGGGAGTGAAAATTACTAATAATAAGGGCTCGATTGATAATACTTCTATTCTCAATTCATTGATTCTGCTTGGAAATGATTTTTTGTGGTTTTGTGATTTTTAAGATCAACATCATCAATTAGTAAACCGTCAAGGAAGTACTTTTAAATTGACTCGTATCAGAATCCACGATTGGTAACGAAATTAAAAAAAATCACTTCCATCTATAACTTGATAATTACAAAATTGCCATTTCACATTAGCCGACTCTGCTTCATTGATTGAAGTAGTTGCCATTTTATCTAAATTCTAATATGCACATAATATAACTAATTCAATCATTACACTTGCACAAACAATTAAAAAAATATTATATGAAATAACATTTGGTCATTATTTAAAACCAATAAAGTTTATTTTGGTTTTGAATAAAGAACAAAGCAAACAGTAGAAAAAAGTGAAACTTCAAGGTAGAAGACGAAACTTGGGCAATGGATTATGCAGAAACTGGGTGTGGCGCAAAAACACAAGAAGCCTTCGCCAACTTAGAGGAAGGGATTTTCACCATGAAAAGACAAGAAGAAACATGGCATTTACAAGGAGGGTAGATTGATTTACAAACCCATTCAATAAAGTTCATTTATTCTAATGAGTGATGAGTGCCTACTTCAAGTGAGCTACAAATTCTGTAATTTTTTTTTTTTTCCTTCCCTTCTCTCAAGTCAAGCGGCTAAGATGGGAACTCTTATTTCTCTTGTTCATTGATACAATACTTCCTTATGTTTTGCTTATTATTAGTGCAGATAGGCAATGAAGAGAAGGAATCCTCCTAATATGCTTTGTTCCCGACATAAATCACTACCCACCGTACATTGCTTGAAGGGAATCCATATTGATCATTAATTGGTATTTGATGAGCTACAGTCTAAGAAAAGTTATTAGACAAATTGACTTTACAACAACAGCTGAAGGCCAAGTTGTAGTCTTTTCCATTCTTATAGGGACTGACACCAGAATCCACATATCAGAAAGCTTTTCATATGACATGTACCAAGACACTGCCACTGAAGTCAAAATGAAAATATAGACGAGATTCGATGGATTTGAACCACCATCCTTTTGAGGCATGAAATAATTTTCCACACCCGAAGTGCTTGCCAATTGAGCTAAAGACCCATATTTAAATTATAAAAGTTGTGATCAAAGAAAAAAAACACAAAATTAGAATATAAAATTTCAAATCAAATAAAACACATGCACTTTTTTCGGAATTTAAGAAGGTGCAGACACATGTTCCTCTTCAGAAAATATTCACTGCACATAATTTGGCTAAGTATGACAAGTTTGTAATAAACCAAAGAAAAAATTTCACACCACATTGTATTGTTAGCTTTTCATTGTTCCTCATCGTCTCCAAAATAGGCATAATAGTTCTTATACATTTGTTATTACACCAAAACCATGTAAACTCAATAAAAACCACCTGCAAACAAAATCTTAAAGATAAAGCACAAAACACGATTGCCATTGAATATATGAGAATCAAAGTCTAATCTGATATAAGAAAACTGTAAGAACATAATCGTCTTGGAGCACCCAAGATCATAGAATGTCATAAGGGATTTCAAGATCAGATCCTTGTAGAGGTTTCGATTCTAAGAACAAATAAGCCTTCCCTAAGCTTTCTTTAGCAACAAATACCCAGATTGTATTGATTCATTTTCACAAAACAAAAGGAAAACAAAACAAACATGCATTGAGAATCCAAGAAGATAATATACTGAAAATCTCGAAAATATCGGGTTGTAGTGAGAAAATGCATGAGCATGAGTGTTTGAACAGTTGAACTTAAACATGGTTTAAGGAGCAACAGAACTGTTGGGCCCAACTACAAGTAACTGGGATGGGGCTAGTTAGTTTAGTTGCATTTACATTTACGTATTGCAATATGACAAGCACTATCTTAGGGTGTGGGGAGAGAGAGAGAGAGAGAGAGAGCAATAAAGGAAGAAAAGAAAAAATATATACACACATATGCGGCTGGTTATCTCAAACTCCTGTGAGCCAATAACATTTGATAAGGCCTTGGTGTGGATGGTTATTATGCTCAGACTCAACAACTTTACAAGGACCACCCGCCAGTCTTGGGAAGAAAAAAGAGCCTGGGCAACCGGGGAATCTTCAATCTTGTCAAAAGAATCAAAAATTAAGTTGAGATAAATACTCTACTGTAAATCATGGTAGTCACCTCACATAACTGGTAATAATAGCGAGAAAGGAGCCATGTAGAGAGAACCCTACAAGGTTTGATCTTAATTTTTGGGCTTTGTCAAGCTCAAAATGAGGTTTTCCTTCATAGCATTGCAAGTTATATTAGAGGAAAGTAATAGATTACCAAATTTTTATAAAATAAAAAGAAGAAAACCAAGAAACAAGGTTCTAATTCAAGGTTAAATCATACTTGCACAATCCAATCCTCCTAGGGAGTAGACAACCTCATTTTTACCACTTTAGCCAAAACAGGGTTTGTTTCCAGAGCTTCCTCATAAGCAGTCAAGTTGTGTAGGGGTGCATATCTTAGTATCTCATAGAGAGTCCATCCCTAAGAACAGCAAGAAAAATTTCACAAGTTATCTCAAACCAAAAAAGAGAGAGAGAGGGAGGGAGGGAGGGAGGGGGGCTTCTTTATAATGGCAAATGACATGACATATTAGATCCAGAATCCAGTTTCTAAATACAATGATCTTTATATTTCACACAATAAATTAATGTCATGATCAACTAATTTAAAACCAGAATGAAGAACACTACACCATTACAAAAGTATGAGGACTATGGACAGAAAATCCTAATCCAAAGAGGAATATAATATGAGAACAAAAAAAAAATGTAAAATAAGAATTACCCAATAATGAAACATGGTAAGTGGAGGAAAGTAAAAAGTTGTATCCCATCATACATGATCAAAGTTGAAGCTAAAATAAGAATTCTACATAAAAATAGTTCGTCATTATATTAAAAATGGGAACTGGACCAAATAAAAAGTTACCTGCCCATCAGCTATCATCAACAAAACATGGCACTGGCCACCGCTTTGCGTGACAATAGGCATAGCCATTTGAATAAGAACAAAGCTAGGAGTGCCAATAATGGAGAGATTAGGACGATGAGCATATTCTGCTCTCATCACAATTGGCTTTGAAAAGACTGATGTTTTAGTCTTCTTTAGAAGTGCCTCAGTTCGGGTTCTAATAAGATCTGCAGTTGCTGATGCCAAAACCAGTGGACTTCCATATTCTTCAGAATCTTCCTCCTGTATCCATTCGTCCAGCGCCAATGTATTAACATTCAAATGCATAAGAATAAAAGATTGAAAGTTTAAGAGAATATTTCACAAAATTAGACAAGAACTCAGAAGATAAATATAGATTGAATTAAGCAAATAACTCCTGCAGATCAGTGTCTTTAACAATTGAACCCTAATCATAATCCATGAATCCTGTACAGAGATTGTACTAAGACGCATTCTTAAAAAGGTTTCCAAGACCCAAGGAAGATAAGAGAAACCCTAGGCTACAACATATGAGAAAATGGAAAAAAGCAAAGCATAAACCGGATTGATCGAACCTGAAAAAAATAAAAATAAAAAGAGAATAGGAAGAACATGAAATCTACATCGAGGCTCCATGGATGAAGGGTTGTGGAACATCTGAAGGATGAGAGGCCTGCGAGTGCCCATTTCGACCTCCCGAACATTGAACCAGAAACCGAGTAGGGCTTTGAGCAAGGAGCTCTTGCCAACCGACTGGCCGCCAAGTGCAACAATCTCTAGAATGGGGACTTTCTTAAGGAGAAGAAGCAGAAGAACAAGAAGAAGAAGGTAAGCCAGTGCTATTGTTGGTTTTTCTTAATCCCTATTGCTTTTCCATTTCAAGAAAACTCCTATCTAATAGGAGTGGCAGTTCTCTCACTGAACCGGCGCTATTGTTGGTTTTCCACAACTCAAACTTCTACAAACTTGCAATTGATCAAACCCTTCCTTTAAAACTATAAGCTTTAGGGATGACAATGGGGCAGGTTAAATTGGAACATCGCCATTCATAATTAGAGGATTGTGCTCGGCCCAATTGGGTTTCAGACTTTCAGGCCACATTCAGTGTGGATATAAGTACGGGCCTCTATTATTCATTGCCTACATATCCAATCTTTCTTCGTCTACACCCTTTTCCCCTGGGTTCTTCTTTCATTGAGTTTCTTCTCATAAACTGTGAAAACAAACTCAATCACATACATTTGAAAAACATAACAACAAAAGTTGTTTAAAAGAATATTTGTGAAAACAAAAAATATCAATGAATTTTTTGGTCCCCTCTAACCTACCATGATCATTTATTCTTAGTCATCATATCTTTGCAGCAATTCCAATTTTATCCACAAGATCAAGAAATAAATCAATATCTGGTACCTAACAAACTTATCAAGGTCCAATAATATTGAGTTGAACACACTGATCAATGGTAGAATGCAAAACAATCACAATACTTGGTGTATATATATATATATATTTATATGTATATCATGTGGCCAACAAATAATGACACTAAATTAAAACTTACCAGGTTCCGGATCACGGTGAATGATTCCATGTGATTGCAAGCACTCCATTGCCTGAGCAATATCAAGCGCAAAACTGATGAACTGATGATACACACAATAAGCGTTGTTAGATGCTTTATAAGGTCCCAAGCACATGAGATGAAATTTTACAAACCACTAAGACCAAACATAGATGGAGAGGAGAATACGAATCTTAAAAGGAAATGAAAATAAATTACACAGAACTATTATTTAAAAACTACCACTTTAACTAAGTTTTTGTCTTAAATTTTGGACAACATTTCAACTTCTCTTGCAAACCGTGCTTCTCTCTTAGCAATCTCCTCCAGATTGTCCCCTCTATGGACAATTTTGATAGCAACATTCTGGTTTTCATACCTAAGTAGAAAAACTGAGTGAGATAACTATAACGCAAATACCTGAGTAGAAAAACAGAGTAAGATAACCAGAAAATAAAATTAAAAACAAGAAAATTCTAATCAATAAGAAAACCCCAAGTAAATGTATGTAAGCAACATCAATTTCTCCTGAGGGAAAAAAATAGGATACGCAAAATGTACGGACTTTGAGGTCTGCTCTAGGGAGTGATGTAACTCAAGTTCGACAAGCCTGAAGCAATCAAAAAATTATGATCTGCTCCAGAGAGTGATCTAACTCAAGTTCAACAAGACTCAAGCAATCAAAAAATTAGGGGAATGGAAGAAGGTTTAGAAATTAAAGGATACACAAAACAGATTTGGGGAAATTCTCGCTGAAGAACCGTAACTTTCGAACACTGAAAAGCTAATGTCTCCAAGAAGATTCCCGAAAGTATATCACCAAAACCCCAATCACAATAAAAGGCAGGAAATTCAAGTTGAAACAGGTGCCATTGTCGGTCAAAAAAGAAAAAAATTGAAGGAAACGATAAGGAACACAAATCCATTTTTGAATTACTTTCCTTCATATACTTTGGCATGAGCTCCCTCTCCAATTATGGGTCCAACAAAATGATGTGTAGGATCGATCAACCAATATCTAAGTATCTTGTAAACAATATGAAATAACAAAGGACCCATCTAAACTCAAATCACGTAATAGAAAACCACATAAACACTCAGATCTGCAATCAAACTCGAGAAGGAGTGGAGAAGCTACCTGTGAACTGGAAGAGAGTATAGCCCTAGAGCTGTTGGTATTGCTGTAGATCTAGATTCCGAAAGCACTACCTTGATCGAACCTTGCAAAAAAATTTCGGTAGATCTAGGATTTCTCTAAAAAATAACTCTCACAGCTTCAATTTCAAGACAAAAAAAAAAACCTTCTCTAAAGAAAAATAGGACCGAAACTTGCAGTAGATTGAAGGAGGTCTTCAATTGTCCCTTGCAGCATATCAATTGAAGAAGTTCTTGGCAGTCGCGTCTCACGAGAGGCAGAGTAGGGGAGAGAAAATACGAAAAAGTGAGAGAGAGAAAAAGAAAGAGAGAAGAACAAAGGAAAGAGGTAGAGAAAAAAAACAGAGAAATATGAATAAAGAAAGAAAGGTTTGCGGATAGATTTGTTTATCAGTAACAAAGGATTTGGGTTTCATCGTTACATTAGTCACTTAATACGAAAAAAAATAATACGTTAAAGATGGAAGGAGATAACATAATATGGAGAGAACACGATAGGGTTGGATTTGTAATAAGATTAAAATAATAATTGAGTTTAATTTCTCGATGAAGGGTATCAAAAACTACAAAAAGAAAAAGAAAAAGATATGAATGATATAATATTAAAACAGAAAAAGTAAGATATAATAATTCAGAAAAAAGATTGGCCACAAAGTATGAATACTTGCACTTATATAATAGTATGATATATATATATTAAAAAACAAAAAAGAATAGGCAAAATCATGTGAAAATAGGAGAGAGAAAGATAAATAATATTAAGTATTATAAAAATATAATAATATAAAGGATACTGGCAATTTAAAAAAATAAAAATGACGAGAAAGAAAACATAATGAAGAAAAAATGATAAAATTGTCAAGTGAGAGATTTGCCACTTCGCTTGAATAGGCAAAATCGTGTGAAGGGAAGAGAGAGAAAGATAAATAGTATTAAGTATTACAAAAATATAAAAATATAAAGGGTACTGGCAATTTAAAAAAATAAAAATGAAGAGAAATAAGACATAATGAAGAAAAAATGATAAAATTGTCAAGTGAAATATTTACCACTTTATGCTTGAATAGGCAAAATCGTGTGAAAATAGGAGAAAAAAAGATAAATAGTATTAAGTATTATAAAAATATAATAATATAAAGGGTACCGGAAATTTAAAAAAATAAAAATGATGGGAAAGAAGACATAATGAAGAAGAAAGGATAAAATTGTCAAGTGAAAGATTTGCTGCTTCATACTATTATATATATATATATATATATTTTTCTACTCTATCCTAATGGGAGCTAGTAAAATCAACGGCCATCTACTCCTACACATACACATACTTACGACAAGGTTCAATCCCACAACCTCCTCCTTTGATCGAGGGCTCTTCATCCCGAAGTTGCCCTACCACTAGGCTATCCTAGTGTTCGAGTTGCATCTCTAATTTGCATATGTTCTTCCTAGTACTTCATTTTTCAAATGAAATTTCGCTCTACCCAAATACACCAAAGACTGAAAAATCTACATTTCCATTCATTTGGGTGACTAGTGTTGTAAATTTAACCCACTTGGTTGTTTCTTCTGTTTGTCAAGAGGAGAAATAGTGTCTTGTTAAAATTGTTTATTTCTTTTGCATCATATTGAACTTCCAGTGCCCTGCTTGAAATCTAGTTGCCTTGCTTGTTTAAAGGTGTCTCTAATTGCAAGAGCCTCCATTGTTTGCCTGAGCTTGAGATCATGGGGTTCTTTTGGAGGAACAAGCAGAGTAGCCTTGAATGAACTCCACATCATACATGTGAGAACAACATTAACATATGGAATATGAAAAACTTGGTTTAGTTTTACAGAATTCCAGGTTTGTGCTATCAGCATTTTATCTAAATCACTTCTCATTATTGCCCCCCCTTTTTTTTTTTTTGCAATTTTTTTTTTTTGTTAATTCACAAAGAAGTTTTTGCATCTTTTGGAATTTTTCTATTTGTACTTTTTTTCTCTTCCCGATCTTACTTCTTTTGCTTCCATCCCTCTCTGCATCGACGTTCTGGCTGTTCAGACGATAGGTCGAAGTCTGAAACACGAAAACAAGCTTGTCCTCTTGTTTGTCAAAAAATTGGTAACAGATACAAGACATATGTTTGAAGCATCTTTGTGGTTGGTAATCAAGCTGAAAGTCTCAAATTTGATAGTTGGATGATCGCCAGAAAATCTCAAGAAGTTATAATTTCTACTATTTGGTCGATGTCTCTAACCTTGAATGGCTGGCTTACAAGATTGCACGATTATGTTAAAATTTCAGGTTATAGGATTGAAATTATCATGAGTTTGCTTACTCTTTTATCATTCACCATTGAGGAATGGAGAAACAGCTAAATTCTTGAAAGTCTTAATGCCACAACTTCTGCTTTATTTGACCACTATTTCACAATTCAGTGTGCTATGGAAAATGTTTCAGGTCTTGTTCTTCTTCTGGTCTCATGACTAAAAAAATATGGTTCAGTTGAAGTTTGAAGGGAGTACAGGTGATCTAGGAACTTTGGCATGTGTGACTTAAAAATTGAAATGCAGTTTTATGTTGGGATGAGATGGTGGTGACTGAATATGAGAAATGGAGAGCATTTAGGATGAAAATAATATCATCTAATGTGTAGTTTACTGATGAGCAAACACCATGGATTGGATATTGACCAAAGGGTCCAATATTAAGGTGGGGCTTGCCATGAAGAGCTACTGTTAAATGGAAAATGTGGTAGAAAATGTGGTCTTTCAGACCCTTCTCAATTCTACAATGCAAAATCAATCTCTGTCAGTAGGATGTCAATTCTAGGGGTGTCAACGGTCCGGGTTGGTGCGGTTTCGGTCCGGTTCCACCGGTTTCGGTGTGAGTTTGGAAGTGACCGAAACCGACCCATTAAGGATTTATCGGTTTCGGTCCGGTGTCGGCTTCGGTGCGGTTTGGGTTCGGGTTGGTACCGGTTTGGATTTATTAGGTTCATTTCGGTTTGGATCGGTTTTTTAAGCCAGTATGGAGCCATTAGGAAACAACCAAATGATGAATTGTTGAACTTCGGTTTCTTAAATCGATTTGTAACCGGGTTGTTTTGGTTTTTGGTCTAGTTTGGATTCAATTTTCCATACAAATGTACACAAAACTATTCAAATTTTGATTTTTTTAATGAATTTTGGAGTGTTTCGGTTTCTTACCGGTTTGGTTTCGGTTTCGGTCCGGGTTTTGAGCCGGTTTCGGTTTGGTTTCGGGTCCATCCGGTTTTCGATGCGGTTCGGTTTGGTTTTGGGGTTACAATACTCGAAACCGAACCGAACCAATAAGGCTTCGATTCGGTTCGGTCCGGGTTGTTATCGGTTCGGTCCGGCCGGTTTTACTGGTTCGGTTTAGGAATTGACACCCCTAGTCAATTCCAAGCCCGCACCAGTAGGCCCGACCGAGTCTTACACTTTTATGGCCTGATCTAGACCGGCCTGATTTATAAACTTGTCGGGCTTGAGCCCGACACATTTATAAATAGGTAGTACATGGTGCAGCCACCTCACCCGATAGGCGCTCGACCGGCTCAACACATTTATAAGTCTGATTTGAACTGACTCCTTTATGCCCAACCTAGATCGACCCTTTTAATACTGCTTGTAATTTTTTGTAATACTATTGTATTTAGTACTAAGGCTATGTGATATGTACAATTTAGATGGTTGTAATTGTTATATAAACATTCATATTTTTTATGCATAGTTTAATTGATTTGAACTTACTAAACTTGGGTTATGTGGATAATTTAATTGATTTGAGTTTCATGGGTTAAAGATCGAATACCTTAGTAATTTAGTTACTTTGCCTATCTTTGGCTTAATCCATTTATAACTATGGAATCTTTTTCTTTGTTATGCCTATCTTTACCTCATTTTACTGGTATTTTTCTTCAAACACATTTAAGAGACCAATTTTAAAGAAGACCTCTTTTAAGGCCCCGTTCAAAGTTAAAAAGGTCTATAGCCCGGTTAAGGCCCGTTTATAATAGCTCAATTAAAGTTCGAGACTGATCGACCCGATTATTAACTATACCATGCCCAAGCAAGTTAAACCCATTTACCTAAACGGGCATTCACAATGCAACCCTAGAAATTGGCCGAGCCCAATTGTGACCAGCCCGGCCCAACCGCTTGACACCCCTAATGTACATGCATACGCTGAAATCTGGGAACCATTCTCGAGCACATGAACGTCCATTTGAATGAATAATCGACCTGAAACTTTTAACAACAATCTAAATGCATAGTTGGCAGATATGAACCGTTGCCTCACTATTGATGACGAAAACAATGCCGCAAGGTTTAAAAACACACGAGCAAGGAATATTGGCGCGACCATACAATGGTTGCGCAATGAACAAGGCCATTTACCCGCAGATGGACCAATGACATAGAATGACTTATAGCGCGCTACCACAAATCAACTTTTGACAGTAGCTTAACATTACGGTGAAGCTAGAAGTGATTAAATCTCACAAATGATTAATATGATTTATTTTTTAATTTCTCAGGAATGGGTAGAACTCAGGTGGAATGTTTATGGTTTATATTTCTCTCCCCCCTTTTCTATTGTTTTCCTCCCTTCTTCGCTCTTTAATATATTTCTGAACTCTTTATCTTTTTTGTGTTTACAGTTTCATTGAGGCTGCGTTTGGTTGCAACCATTTACCCGCAGATGGACCAATGACATAGAATGACTTATAGCGCGCTACCACAAATCAACTTTTGACAGTAGCTTAACATTACGGTGAAGCTAGAAGTGATTAAATCTCACAAATGATTAATATGATTTATTTTTTAATTTCTCAGGAATGGGTAGAACTCAGGTGGAATGTTTATGGTTTATATTTCTCTCCCCCCTTTTCTATTGTTTTCCTCCCTTCTTCGCTCTTTAATATATTTCTGAACTCTTTATCTTTTTTGTGTTTACAGTTTCATTGAGGCTGCGTTTGGTTGCAAGGGAAATGGGAAGGGAAGGGAAGTGAAGCGATTTTTTTTCCCTTTTGAGTTGTTTGATTGCAACAGAAGTGAAGTGAAATTAATTTACCATAGTTGTTTGGTTGGATGTAAAATTTTTAAAAACTAATAATCTAACCAAACTCCTCAAAAGGGATTGGGGGGGGGGGGAGAGTACTTTTCAATCTATAACCCACCCAGCTCCTCAAAATTTATTTGGTTATGTGAATCAGGTCATTCAAGGTTTGTACCAAATCAAACCAAATGTCATCAGATACTATGTTCTATCACTAACTAAAATATACCATTTCATTCTATATATCAAATGAATGCAGCACAAATAAATATTTAAAATAATATAAAATATGATCACAAAGAAAATAGTAATAGATCACAGGTGATAACGACCGAGCGAGGTGAGAGTTGAGAGAGTGGGAGAGATCATGAGAGTAGGGTTTTTGGTGGGGAAACAAAATGGGCAATTTTAATGGTCAAGTGAAATTTTGTTCACATGTAAAATATATTTGCCTTGCAATCAAACATTTAAATTTATTTTTTCTGGGAAAAAAATTCCACTTTATATAAAAAATTTACATTCCCCTTGCAACAAACAAAGCCTGAATGTTTTTTTTTTTAAGAACTACTCCTTTACAACTCTTATCTAGAACTAAAATATTTATCATGCATAGAACTAAAATGTTATTCTCTGGTGTCTGTTTCTGTTTTGACTGAGAAATGTGTCGCCGGGCAATCGTGAGTGTTAAGGTGTCCTAAGGGGCAAAGTGCATGTCCTGGGCAGTTGCAGGCTGAAACTTTGGAGTTTGATTCTTTTCCATTGGGGTTGAGCGGCTTGAGCCCATCCTCAAACCCAGCCCATTCAATAGTTGATTTTTACCAGAAAAGAGAAAATAATAAATTTGGTTAACGACCATTGTAATCAGATTTTTCATTTATGTAAAGATTGAAATCCAAATTAGTGGAATTTAGAGTTCATCAGTTGGTGTTAATATCATGAAATCTTTATTTTAGGGTTTAGGATAAAGCAAAGTAAAAAAGAGAAAGAGCATTTAAAACATAATTATGAGATACATAATTTACCGATCTTATAATAGGAGAGTTATGCAGAAATTGAGAGGAATGTAGAAAAGACAAATATAGAGTTTCATATCAGCTTATAGCAATGTAACAACAAACTGATAATGAATAACAAGAGACCATGGACTAGGAAATAAATGACAGACAAGGCTGGATTCGACTGGCACTATATTTTCTCAACCCAGTAGCTGACTAGCCATGCTAGCAAACTCTTGGTATATACTTTTGGGGCAAAAAGAAGATACGGTGTGAGTTTCTTCTTACAATTTCTTTAAAGCCTGCCGTGGGTAGTGGGAGAATTTGAATCAAATTGTTAATTTTTTACCATACAACCATTAATCCCTACCGATACAGGCGATCTGATCCAAAACCAAATCCTCAAGCCATAGTTCAACTCATTTTAGATCAACGGGTGCCGAAAGTTACTCCCGGCCAATGTGTTTGACTCCTCTCGTAACTAGCTTGTTCATTGGGAAGCTCTTCTTTCTTGTACCTGTTCAAACTTTGATTGAAATGAATATAAAATATAAAAATAACATCTTTTGTGATTTTAATTACTTCATCTATTCATTTTGAGCTGAAATTATAGCAATAAGATGCTTATCTAATCCCCCAATCACAGGAATTAACACATGTATTGTCATGTGACAAGTAGTAATGCATTATGCTTCATTAGGCAAAATGTCAGGAAAGAAACCACAATAAAAAGTGATTGAAAATATGCAAATACATGGAACAAATTCAACACACACTTTCCTATTTTATCCACATATATAATTGAAAAAAAAAAAAATTACAACCATCTATAACATACCCAATGTTTTTCACCCCACTTTATATCTAGTTCAATTCCAACCAAAAACCCCATTGGAAATTTTCTTTTTATATCTTCATATCTGTAATCCCAGTACACATGAATTCATTACATTACCAAAACCTCCTCGTACCTCCTTCTCATCTTGTGGGCCTAATGGCTTGGTGGGTTTCGGATATGTTAGCTCAACTGACGAGTATAAAGTAGTTCGTTTGATTCCACCCGTATATGGCCTTGGAGGAAGTCATCGTAGATTCACTACAAAATGTCTTGTCTTTACCTTAACGGAGAGAAGGGGGTTTTCTTCTTCATCATCATCTTCGTCATCTTCACCATGGGGTTGGAGACGCGTGGTAGATTCTCCATACCAGGTCAGCAAGTATCACCCAGCTTTTGTTAACGGAGCCATCCACTGGTTGGTGTACTATTGTTCGAGAATTGATGCTGAGTTCTATGGTGGACATAGAATTGATCCTAGAAATACAATAGTCACGTTTGATGTGGAAAAAGAAGAATTCAGATTAAACAAACATCCTAGATGTCGTGATCTTAGGTCTTTCAAATATTCTGATTTTCAATTGGTGGAGTTGAGAGGGTTACCATGCCTTTCGGGTGTTGAAGGTTCCAAAATGGACATATGTATGTTCAAAGACTACCACTACAACAAGAGTGGTACATGGGTGAAAGAATACAACATTGTCTTGCACCCTCCCTACCACTATCAGGCCCAAAGGGAGAGGGATGATCACAATAATCGCTACAGGGAGGACAATTTTGACTACTGTGCACCTAGGGATATAAAGGACAGAAAGGTGCTAATTGAGACACGTACCACAGGTTTAGGCTATCATCATCTCCAAATCAAAAGTTTTGAAGGATTTATTGATAGTAAACGAATGCCATATCTGCGCTCCAGTTTCTTCTACACAGAGTTTGCGCTCACTTAAAACAAAACAATCAGCACAGGTACATAGTAGTACTAGTATGTACTATGCTCTGCTTTTTATTATTTTCTTAATTAAGTAATATCTAACAAATTAAATGTTATAAGTTACATTTGGTCGCTATCTACTGAAGAAAATTTATTACTCTTATTATCATGCAGGGAAACATTGAAGCATTAACCTATAAGCAAACTGTTGAGTGCCTTAAATTGTCCTCATGAGAGCAAAGTTTTCAGTGTAGACGTTTCATGTTCTTGTGACCATGATGATCGGTGAGCCATATTCTTCATTCCTTATGAAGCTAGCTAGTTAGGTGGGCTATGGAATAGTGGATGTTCCAAGAATGCGTCTCAGATTTTCTCCCCACTCCATATTATCATACTCTTTAAATGTTATAATAGTGGTTTGTGTTCCAAGAATTTATCCTACTGCTGGACTGCTGGAGTGGTGCTATTATTGGAAAATGTCTTGTAAAGCCAGCTTGGAATCTTATAAGAGAATTATTTTCTTTTATGGTGCTCTTTCAATTATTAAATTTGAGCAGAAAGAAATTTTGGTAGATTTTAAGGCTCTAACAAGTCAAACCTCTTCCTTGAATATTATTCCATTTTAGAAGATACTAAAGATGTGGCTTTTTTTAATGAATCCAGCGGCAAGCTGGGCTGGATTTTTGCAAACCCAGACAAGCAGGCACAAGCTCTTTCGCCCTCAAGCCTAGGCCGGCCAAACTTGAACTTAGGATAGAAAATTCGCAACCCAAGACTGTCTGGTCTCAACATAGCTCAGCCCGGCCCAAAACCTGAAAATAAACCACAAAGTGGCGTATGTTTTATTATCATTTCTCAAAGCTAGCCAAACTCGAAAAAATCAAGCGGTCCTTGAGTAGGTAAAGGCTTCTAGGGCCCATGTTGCATCTCTAAAATAGATATATATATATATATATATATATACACACTAGTAACAATTAAAAAATTTTTTTAGTGTTTGTTTGAGTGGACAAAAACTGCATGTTCATCATATTTTAACTTATTTCCTATAGTTGGCAATCTGAATTATTTTTTTAAGTGTCCAGCAACTCTTGTAAATCTAAATGTTATAAAATTTACTCGTAATTCTCTTAAATGATTTCTTTTTGAAGTGGGTTAAAAACCCGCTATTTTATAGCATATCTCAGAGATGATTTTTTTTTTTTCAATGTAGAATGAGAGAGATGAAATTGGATTAGGAAAAAGTATTAATCAAAATATAGTTATAAAGTAGCAACCACCTTAATATTTGTTTTAATTTTTTGATATATTAGATTATTCCTAATAATAGGAATGGAAGAAGAGGAGAGCAAAAGGTAAAGAGGCGCTAAATATGGAGAGAGAAGTTCTAATTGTGGGATAGAATTTGGAATTAGTATGAAATTAATTAAGAAACTGTTTAGTGAGTTTCTCCTTAAAATTATTATTATTGATATTATTTAAGCCTATTTTTAATGCTCGCTTGATATTGTTTCTTTTTTTTTTTCTCAAAAAAAAAATTTGTTTCCTATGTTCATGGTTTGATTCCATAATAAGGGCAGCCATATAGGTAAAAAGATATTGTTTTTGGTACTTATATTTACTATACCATACAATAAGGGCAGCCATGTAGGTAAAAAGATAATGTTTTTGGTACTTATTTGCTATACTATACACTAAAGGCAGCAATGTTGGTGATAAGGATTTGGTAAGAGAGAGGAATAGTATAATAATTTATTTAATATAACCATCCGGTGCATTTTTGTTCTCTCTTTCATCTCTAACCTTCAATTTAATAAAGTTGGCCATCCTACCGTCATTAATGTTTGATCTCCTAATCAAAGCACTAATAATGGCCATAATTAAGCATTTCAACTTACATTTATCCTTTCAAGCTAATAAACTGCATGTTCTAAGTGCTTACTATACAATTTAGCAACAAAGAGTAGATAATAATAAAATTGTCCTAGAATAGAAATTTTTCATTTCCCTTGTCAAAAGGTAGTCTATTGAAGACAGATGTAACTATTAGATGAGTCCATGTTACATTGTTTGGAGTGGATATCTATCCTCAAATTGAGCAATGTCAGTACAAACTGGAAGAAATGTTAAGGAAGAAGAAACAAAGAATGAAATGGAAATGCATGCATGAATCCTCTGCTCGGCTGAATAACCAACAACTTAATGATAAAAGTTGACAAATATCCCTAAAGACATAATACTTGGTTCATA
The DNA here is from genome assembly GCF_013358625.1 of Macadamia integrifolia. NCBI lineage: Eukaryota > Viridiplantae > Streptophyta > Magnoliopsida > Proteales > Proteaceae > Macadamia > Macadamia integrifolia. Next base: position 22,376,929 of record NC_056560.1, on the reverse strand, counting down.
ATTTGAATAATCATATTATATCAGAGGCTCATGCAACTTCGAGAGGTCTCCATTGGTAACTCTATCCCTTAATTCTCTAAGATATGACTGTTCAAAACCATAACGCAAATTACAAGTAAAAATTATAACATATTGTATTAAAAAACCAAAAAGAATAGATAATCTAAATCACAACAAAAAAGAACTATAGAGAGTATGTATAGGAATTCCAAAGGCAATCAAGATATCAATGAATAAGTCATGTAATGGTCTTATAACAATCAACATACTAATTACCCTCAAAATCAATCTAACTAAATCCAAAAATATTAACAATGAAATCGGAGCAATAAGAGCAACAGGTCTCATGGTATAGAGCAACCATTCTTGATTTAAACCAAAACATCCCTAGCTTACATGTAGTGATTATAGTTAGTCGCTAAAGACCCATCTTACAGTGTCACCTAACGACTAAGATTATCAAAATCAAAAGAAACTTGAGAAAGAGAGAGAGAGAGAGAGAGAGAGATGTAGAAAATTTAGGAAGAAATATTTTTTAAACATTTAATTGTTTTTTAAACCTTTTATTTATCATTTACATGGGTCACTTGATTCAAACTCAATGTTATTTTGAGTAACTTTTGTCACTTTAATTAATTTTCTAGTTTGTCCTACATGTTTGAGTTAATTTCTAATTTGTCCCACAAGTGTGAGTTAATTTGGTCTAATTCATTAGTTAGTATCTTGGAAAAATTGCAAAAGTCATAACCATAATCCTCCTAAAAAATTCATTTAAAAAGTTGATATGTTTTTTTTTTTTTTTTCAGTCTAAAAATACATATTAAAATGAAAATATAGATAAAGGACTTGGTGGATTCGAACCACCATCCTCTTGAGCTATGAAACTACTTCTCACACCACAAGTACTCTACCAATTGAGCTAAAGACCCATATTTAAATTATAATGTGTGTGTGTATATATATATATATATATTTAGATGCATATGGAACTAAAATAAGCAAGTGCACACATGCATATGAGAGAGAGAGAGAGAGAGAGAGAGAGAGGTTTCATGAAGGAGGAAGTGAAAGAATTGGGGACGGGAGGTATGATGATAATGGGTGGGAGGATTTAGACATTGTAGAATGGGATAATAGAAGTGTCCAACACCGTGATGAGTAGATTAGGAGTGGAGTTGTATCTGAGGTCATGGAATTGGATTGGAGCTACCTTTATGAAAAGAGATGAAAAGGCTTTCCAAGTATTAAGAGAAATTTCATAAAAAAGTGGGAGGGCTGAATCTATGGCTATACTGGATTCATTGGTGCAGTTGAGGAAGTGAATTGAATTTGGGATTTCCCTCCATCTCAGGAACGAGACTTCTAATGTGGAGTGTGTAGGGATTTGTATTCAACCTTAAAGAACTCGTTTTTGTTCTTTGGTAAGGGATAAGAAGGTTGAAGTAGTGTTTTACGAGAGACAAACATTCATAAATTGGATTGGGTTTCTCTGTTATATTTCTAGAGTGATCACTTGAAGCTACAAATTTTGTTCTTAATGGCGAAGAAAGCTTCTTACATGCCAGAACAAATGAATTTTCTTTGAAAAAAATCCAGCAATCCAGATTTTGGCAAGCATTGTACAGTATTAATGTAGTACTGGTGAATATCATTGCAGTAGTCATATGTACCTTCTATTAGAAAGCAATCTCCTTTGGATTTATGGAGTTGGAATTTACATACCTGAATTTTAGCTACTTCCTCAATGATATCAGCATCTTTGAAACAAAGCCTTCTTAAATGCTTAGAGAAGGCAAGAATATTGATAATTTGAGAAGGAAATGTGAAACCAACGTCAAAATATACATACCAAATATAATATCAAAATCCTGAGGTCTCCTTCTAGCAAGCGGCCAGGGTTTCTTGTTGTATTTTATTAAAGAGAGGAATTTATGAATTAAAAAGTTACATTCAGGAGGGAGAGAGAGAGAGAGAGAGGTCAAAGTGGCTAACTGGTGCAGAAGAAAGTAAAAAATCAGATAGGTCTACATAGTATTGATTGGTCTAACTCAAATGTTCATGTTGCTTATCATGGTAGATCTTGCATTTTAGCTTGGTAATGAGGAGACTAATCCTAATTTTCATATCCACATAATAGAACATGACATTGAAAAGGAAAAGTTGCCCTCACCTTAAGGAAAAAAACAAATTTTGCCATCCTCAAATCCATGTAAAGATTAGCCCTTGGACCTCTACATAGGAAAATGGAGAAACAAAATAGGCAATGTTGATCAAATTTTCTCATCTCAATTGCATGACTTGATTTTGAATTTTCAAAGTATACTAACACAATATTAAAAAGCACTTTTTCATGTACATTTTCCAGAAATGGCGGTTGAGTATTTCCTACCCAAGGAAGATGTAATTCTATAGTATGTGGCCCTAATAGACATTCATATAATGGTCTCAAGAGGAATGGTCGGTGAGCATAATGATAAAAACATCTTCACATTGGTGTAGCCCTAACACCTTAGCCCTAGAGTTGTTTTTCTTTTCTTTTAGGTAAGGAGGGGTAGTAGATAACAACCAGGAGGTTAGAACTAGAGACCTCTTTGTGAGCATGGGATTTTTGCGCACCATAGCTCACCAACTGTGCTAGGAAGTTGTATCACTTAGCCTTAGAGTTTGCTGCAGGGCAAATAAAGGTTGGACTCAGATTGGATCGACAAGTTAAAGTCCATATCAAAATTACTAATAACAGAGCCATTCACAAATGGGATACAACTCGAGGACATGTCCAATAAAAACATAATCAAAAATCAATCAGGAGTAGGTATCATAGTAAACAAGTCACATTCAGGAGGTTCACTAATGAAATCAGAAAATTATAAAATTGGACGTGTGAACTCACCTGGTAAGTAGCTGGAACACCAATTGAGGCCAAACTTGATCAGAGCAAGCTTCAGTATCCTATGGGAATCATACTTGACTTCTGATGTCAGTCTACAATTCTATTATTGTTGCCACAAGATTCACAAAAAGCTTCCCAAATGAAAATTTTGGGGCTAGAAGTTGATGATTCTAGGATAAGTTGGCCCTTTGCACAAGAAGCTGGCATCATGGCTTGAAATTTGGGTAGCCACAACACGTGAAACATCACAATGCACAAGAAAAATAAAATCAATTAATTATCAGTTGGAGAAGGATCAAGTAAACTAACAACCAAAATATAGAGGAATAATACTTTGTCATGTAAAGATCAACGAATGAAATTTCAGGTTCCACCCATGGCTGGATTGATTCTAATTGTAGCTAAAGTATTCTATTACTTTCCATATTTTTTTATATCCAACTCCAAGAGATGCTAAGGTGTTAGCATATAGGAGCATCAAGCAACTTAACAACATCTAATCATTCATTTGAGGAAAATGTATCAAGCCCATCTGTAGTAACAAGGAAATAGAACAACAAAAACTAGGGGCCCGTTTGATAACGTTTCTGCCGTTTCTGTTTCAAGAAACGGCAGAAACATAAATTTCCATTTCTAGAAACCGAAACGGAATTGAAGGTGTTTGATAAGTCATGTTTTTAGAAGTCGATAGTAACCAATGAAAGAATGGCCACAAGTCGTTTCCAGAAACGGCAAAACAAGTTTCGCCTAGGTCGTTTCTTGAACCATAAATAAGTAAAAATTTCTATTTCAATTTCTGAAAATAAGTGAAACGAAACAGTTTTATCAAACGCTTTTTACTCTGTTTCTACTGTTTCTGGAAACAAAAACGGCAGAAATGCATTTCTTGAAACGTTATCAAACGGGCCCTAGATTTGAGACTTAAGCGAAATTTACTACTGATGAATTCTGAGAACTGTTAGAGGGAATTCATTAATAAATTTATTTTTAAACCTTTTCAACAAGTAGATAAATATATTATAGAAGAAACTTTTGAGGAACAAAGGTAAAGTTAAATTAAGAGAACCCAAGAAACCCATTCAGACTCCATACGAGAGCTTAGAAAAAAAAAAAAAAAAAACTTAACATATGCAATAGAAGAATAAAGTGAGAAATAAACAGAACATTGAAATTTAAATTACTAGGTGAAAAATAACACATCAGATCATTGAGTTCATCATTTTAGATGGCATTAACCAGATTCACCTCACAAACTGGAGGAATTAGAATTAACCAAAAATAATAATAATAATAATAATAATAATACGATGAGAAGTGCCATCTTAAAATTAAAAAGAAAGGTGAAAATCTTACCAAATCAACGGTGAAGATCGAATGCTGGATGCAGAGATCGTCAGTGTAATCCAAATGAAAACACTCAAATCATCAATTGATAAATAGATTTCGGGATAAATTAGTTGCATATTTTGCCAAAGTGCACCGGAGTGACTATGAAAAACAATATAGGCTCCAGGGAGCTTTCTTAGCTTACAGTTCCGTTAACATGAACCAAGAGTGAGGCTAGGTCGTTGTTCGAAGATGCACAACCAAAGATGCAACTGCGAACTCTAATATTAGAATAAGTTTCTACCTCTTCAGTCCGAATCAGGGATTTTTTATTTTGGATTCTACTGCTGATCACAGTCTATCATTACTGCGAAGTCCTTCAATGCTTGCTGGAATTTTTTGTTTGAAGGTTGCCTTGTTCCTTCAATGGTAGAAAGAGAGTCCATGCGAGCACAAACAAAAGTACCATAATCCTTTAAAAAAATACAAAATTGTGTTCATCCAAGGATAGTTAGAATAAGAGTCACCAGAGATCGAAAAGGCTTCATCACAGGTTAGTTGATTAGATCAAATAGATAATCAGAAGAAAATTGTGTTCATCTAGGGTTAGTTAGAATGAGGCTCACCAGAGATCGAGAAGGTTTCATCACAGGTTAGTTGATGAGATCAAATAGATAATCAGAAGTTCGATTTTGTGGCTTAGAATTTCAGATGAAGAGACATTTTGATCTTGGAATTTCCATATTGATGTTCTTCTTGGCTTCCAAGCTGTTGAAAATGATTCATTGATCGATTGGGTTCTTTATGCATAGGGTCTATGTGATAGAGGGGAAGAGAGCCTATGCATGTGCAAATAATGAAAAAACGGAAAGTAGGAGAGACCATGAGAGACCCCGAGAGGGAGAGAGAGAGAAAGGGGCAAGAGTTCCAAAAGAGATGGGAAGTAGATAAAGAGGAGACGTGACATGAGATATAAGGTTGTGTATGGTAGTAAGAAAAGAAAAAAGTACACTTTTTGTACAATCGAGCTCCTTTACGGAGAAGAATTTGGCGGAGAACTAGCAGAGATGATTTTAGCAGAGATGATTTCAGATCGGGACACATGTCATGATCAGATGGGCCAATAGGGGTGTCGCCGATTGAAATGTTGAAAAACACCCGGGGATTTATTTCTCAATACGATGGCCATTTTCGGTCCCTCGTTCGAATGACAGAATTCTCTGTTCTGCCCTCAATTCAAATCGTTTGTGTCTGTAACATATATAGAGAGAGAGAGAGAGAGATTGGAAATCAAAACAACATTGGAAATTGAGAAGATTTTGCAGGAAAAGATCCCCGGAATTTTTTTAGATTTTAGCTGTTCCAATATTTGGCCAGCGTTGGACGTCTTTTTGGAGTTTAGACTCAGAGATATCTTGAAATTGAAATGCAAGATTTTCAGGCGATGGGGAGTCGAGGAGGAGGAGGTAGACTATTCGAAGTAGACCGGAGAGCACGTCCGTTGCCGCCGAATCAAACCCTGAAACGCCCACGCTGCGACTCACTCAACACCTAGGTCTACTACTACAACTATAATCTCTCTCAACCTTGCCATTTCTGCAAGAATTGTGGGAGGTACTGGACCAAAGGAGGGAGGGAGAAGAAGAAGAAGGGGAAAAAGAAGTTTAAACCCTCGCTCCATCTCCCATCTGATCGTGACATGTGTTTCGATCCATGTATCTTGATCTGAAATCGTCTCCGCCAAATTACTCTCCATAGAAGAGCTCTATCCCTTTTTGTACTTTTTTTTCTGGGTGAAGAATTTCTCTTTGCACTTGGTATGTCTTCACCTAAGAGAAAATTCAGTTTTTGAAATTCAAAATTCCTCTTGGGAATTTTGAAATTTTCTTTTGTTACCCAAAAAAAATCTTGTAAAAAACACAATAAAACATGAGAAAATATGAAAACATAATAAGACAAAAAAAGAATGATTACACAATGATTTCCTATGTGTCTATCTCTCTCCTAAAATTCAAATTTTTTTGAATTTTTTTCTTTTCTTCTCTTGGTAACCAAACATACATACTCTTTTTATTTTCTCACCATTTCATTTCATTTCATTTCTTTTCTTTTCTTTTCTAGATTCTTTTTTCTTTTCTTTTCTTCTCTTGGCTACCAAATATAGCCTTAGAGTCATAAAGGAATTCAAATTAGAGAGTATTTATGTATTGGGAAAAGGACTTGCAAGCTAGCAGGACACCCTGGTGTTAAGTGTGCTAGCTTACAAGGACCGTTAGATTAATCCTACGAGATCTATGCTGTCAAAAGTTATAGTATGTATACATTCAGAACGTATAACAAGTGAAGGTTAAAAAAAAAAAAAAACCCACAAAACCGTTAAAACCTAAACCGTGAAAAAACAAACGAGTGCAAAGCAATAATCGAACCACAAAGGAGATTAGCAAAGGATAAAACCTCTCCTATGAAAGAAAAACAAAATTTCCCTATCTTATTCTTCCTCTTCGTGGAGGCAGTTTCTCCTTTTTTGTTTTAATGGGTAGGCCTAGATTTCATAAACTTGGGCGAGGGTTTTCTTCCCCTGTTCTCACTCCTTTTTGGGTTTTATATGGTTCTTCTTGATCTGAGGGGAAAAGAAAATCTAGGGGAAGACGTCAGATGTATAGCCATGAAATGTAGAATTTGGTAGATTAGCAGAGGATATAACATCTCCTATATAGAAAAACAAGATTTTCCTATCTTCTTCTTCCTCTTTGTGGAGGCAATTTCTCCTTTTTTGTTTTAATGGGTAGGGCTAGATTTCATAATCTTGGGTGAGGGTTTTCTTCCCTTGTTCTCACTCCTTTTTGGGTTTTATATGGTTCTTCTTGATCTGAGGGGAAAAAAAAAACTTAGGGGAAGATATCAAATGTACAGCCATGAAACAAAGAATTTGGTATATTTTTATGATAGAAGAAGGAAGAGGAAAGAAATAAATGGAAGGGTGGAGAAGTAGGTCCAAAGCGTGAAGCTTGTCGGAGAAGACGGTTGAGATAGATGTCTGGAGAGAGAAGATGTCTGTCGGAGAAGATGGTTGAGATAGGTTCAATACTAATAGTACGGTATTTTGCAGAGTATGCAGTGTATTTTGTCAATCTTTAAGTAACTTTTACCCCCATAAAGTTATATCTCAATCCAACTATTGATATTATGCTACTTATATCCAACGATTCAATCCTTGCTAGCACTTCTGATACCAGGGTGTCCTGCTAGTTCACCTATATCTCTCCCATAAGTATTATAAAAATTTATAAGAATATAAAGGATACCAGTAATTTAAGAAAATAAAAAGGAAAGAGAAAAAATATAATAAAAAAGAAAGGGTAAAATTGTCAACTGAAAGATTTACCACTTTGTGCTATTATATATATATATATATATTTGGCTGCTCTATCCTAATGGGCGCTAGTAGGATCAACGGCCATCTACTCCTACACATACACACACTTACGACAGGGTTCAATCCCACAACCTCCTCCCTTGATCGAGGGCTCTTTAAGCCGAAGCTGCCCCACCAATAGGCTATCCAAGTGTTCGTGTTGCATCTCTAATTTGCATATGTTCTTCCTAGTACTTCCATTGTCAATAGAAATTTCGCTCTACCCAAATACACTAAAGACTGAAAATTCTACATTTCCATTCATTTGGGTGACTAGTCATGTTGTAAATTTAACCCACTTGGTTGTTTCTTCTGTTTGTCAAGAGTGTCTTGTTAAAATTGTTTATTTCTTTTGCATCATATTGAACTTCCAATGCCCTACTTGAAATCTTGTTTCGTTGCTTGTTTAAGGGTGTCTCTAATTGCAAAAGCCTCCATTGTTTGGCTAAGCTTGAGATCATAGGGATCTTTTGGAGGAACAAGCAGAATAGCCTTGAGTGAACTCCACATCATACATGTGAGAACAACATTAACATATGGAGTATGGACATGAAACTTGGTTTAGTTTTACAGAATTCCAGGTTTGCTCAAAGGACTTAAAATGAAAAGAAAACCCATAAAGAAGGAGAAGAAGAAACATCATCTATTAAAAATTACTCTAAGAACACAATACATTATGTTAGATTTTAGAGTGGTTTACATCCCCCTCCCTTGTAGTTTGCGTTTATTCTACCCCCTCCCCTATGTTTTAAAAAATCCAACATACCTCCCCTGTCAGATAACTCGGTTATTAAACCGTTAGTTGTGGATGTTAAAGTACGATTCTACCCTTCTGCCTTTACCAAAATTTTTAGAGTGAAGAAAGAGCTAGGCACCGATTAACCGTGTGAAGCTTGGGTTTGCCGCAGTCAGTCTCCAATCACCGTCCGTCGCTACGCTTCTTGCCGTACAACTTTCGTCGATTGCAAGTGAGTGTGTGACATCCCTGGTAATGGTAAAGGCAGAAGGGTAGAATCGTACTTTAACATCCACAACTAACGGTATACTAACCGAGTTATCTGACAGGGGAGGTATGTGGGATTTTTTAAAACATAGGGGGGTTGGAATAAATGCAAACTACAAGGGAGGGGGATGTAAATCACTCTAGCTTTTATATCTATTTTTTTATATTTAAGTTTCAAAATGAAGTATTTCTTTTATGTGTTTTGATTGTCTTGTTATGGCGTGGGACCCTTGGGGTCAAGGTAATGAAAAATAGTCAATAATACCCTATGGGAGCCCTAAAGTCCCTTTATGGCCATTACTATGAGTAGAGAGGTGGAAAAAGAGAATTGATTGGGATTAATTTTATTTATGAAATTAATTCTTAATTCATATCATAGGTTATTGCCAAATGGAGGTAAATGGTTAGTATCATTATATGGGTGCCCTAAAATCCATTCATGATCACTACCATGAGTGAGAAGGTGGACTAAGGAATTGATTGGAATTAATTCAATTTATTGAATTAATTCTCAATTCATGTCCATATGACATCATTTTCCAATTAACTTACCATTAGTTGGAGGTTACTCTTGGGGGATCCACGAGGGTGCAAGGGTTCATTTTGGGTCTATACAAACCCAACCAAATACCTTGCAGAGACAGACATTCACATATTGACATTCTTTCCATTTCTACTTATTGCAACCATACAAGTCTTTCTCTTCCTTCCATTTTCTCTAAGTCTCGTGTAAAGTTAGAGGGTAGGCTATTGTGCTATAGCTTTTTGCTCCTAGAAGGTGTTGTTTTATGGTTGTCCTTGTTGGCAACCCGACCATGTGGTGGTGATGATGTGGTAAGTTTGGATGACGTGGATGGAAATGATGATGTGTTAGTGTCTAGTGTCACCGATGAGGTAACAGAGCTGCATGGTATGCATTGAGTAGTTTGATTCATCCTTAGTAAGTGGTGCGGGTTTCTGGGTCAAAACTGGTAAAATTGACCTATTTACGCTCGGGGCATTTTTGGTTTTGAAAATGACCTTTTTGGAAGACCACTTCTTCATAAAAAATATAGATTATAATTTATCTAGTCTAGTGCATCTGATTTCTTCCCATTCCGATACCATATAAAGAAGTTACGATATTTGTGATAGTCGAGGGAAATTTTGGCATTAAAGATGAATTTTTTAAAAGAAGTGTTCTACATGTAACAATACGAAAAAAAAATTTTATCTTTCCAACGGTTCTGATTTCATCGCGTTCCGTTTCCGTATGAGGAAGATACATCATTGGAAAATCTAAGGGCATTTTGGTCTTTTTATATGACTTAGTCAGATGATCGGGTATTCTGGAAAGTCATAGAGCGTCCAATCATGGTTCCAACACACTTCATTTCACCTCGATCAAATATTGTATGAAAAAATTACATGTATTTCCGTGAAGCCAGTTTGAAAAACCAAACCAGAAAATCAATAGATATGCTTAGGGGTGTCAATCGGCCGGGCCGGTTCGGTTTCGGTCAAGCTTAATCAGGCTTGAAGACTTTCAAAGGCTACACCTTGTCCGCCCATTTAACTAATCGGGCTTAGTTATTGAGGGCATGGTACACTTTATATTCGATCGGTCGGTCTCGGGCTATAATCGAGTTACCTTAATCGGGCTTTAGTCGGGCCTTAACCGGGCTATGGACATGTTTAATGTTAAACGGGCTTTAACAGGTTTTTAAACGGGCCCTCTTTAAAATGTGTTATTATATTCCGGCCCACTCATGCAAGCCCAAAAAAATGACAATAAATCAATAAATGATACTAAATATAACCATTATTTAAAATGTGAACATGTCTTTACTTTTATTTAAAATGTGAACATGTCTTTACTTTTTAGATTTTATTCTTTAATTTGGGGGGTAAAATAGGTATTTTACAATCATTAAAGGGTCGGGCCAAGTCGGTGCACAATAGGCCGGTCTCGGTCAGGCATTAATCGGTCGGTCTCAGTCCGGCGCCCGACGGTCCAAGTAGCAAAACCGAGATCGACCATTTATAAACGAGCCAGGCTCAAGCCCAACACGTTTAATAAATGATCCGGGCCGGGCCGATCTATAAACGGTCTGTCCCGATCGGTTTAGTCGGGTCGGGCCACGAATTGACACCCCTAGATATGCTCTCGGTGTTGGGTGGATTTTCCAAATTTTTATTTTGAAATTTCAGGAACTTTTATGTAATTTTGAGATTTTGAAGGTCTTAATTGATAAGGGATGTGTAGCACTGAAAATATGAAGGCAGGGGCTTATGTGTATATAAGAGAATCAGAATGATCCTTAATGCACTGCTTAGATTGAGCCATGTCGGTCAGATTCAGATCTAACGTCTCATGCAAGAGCTAGCGTTAAAGATGCTTATACGAGGATTCTCGTTGGTGGAGTGTATTATATAGAATGGATTGGTGCTTTACCTGATCATCTTTGCTATAGTGTTACGCATATGCAAAAAGGGTTGCAGATAGATGCCATTTAATTTGATCTCATGAGATCTAGATTAAACTAGATCTAAAGATCTTGATCCAACGGCTGTAATCTGTTTCAGCCTTCATGAGAGATAGCCGACAGCCACCGTATTTTGTGTTGATGTAGCCAATGGCACGTCGACAACGTATCTGACGATGTCAGCACCTGCGTCACGCAGACATCATCAATTGACTTGGTTATTCTAATCTTGCGGCTAAGATTTATTAACCATTTGAATAATTTAAAGGCTCAGATTAAAAGTGGATTTTGGATTAATCTGATGGCCCAGATTTTACCCCTATTGCGTGCACCGCCACCGTAACCTACGTCAACCTCTAAAGATTCTATTTTGAATGTTCTGGTTGGTCCAACTTCAAATGGCCATATGTTCCTCATCTTAACTCCGATTTGGGTGATTCAAGTTGGAGATTCTTCATCTCTCTGAGCTCTACACATCAGAGGGAAGAAATTAGGTAGAGGATTTTCTGAGGTGATCAGAAAAATGAGTTGAAGCTCGTGGAAGGCTAAGGGTTTGAATGAAAGACTTTCATCCTCTTGCACTTCATCCATAGCCCCCATTAGAGGCTTAGGAAGCTGCTGGAAACCAAGACAGAAAGTTCTATTGGTTGTTGCCAAGAGAAAGAAAAAGAAAATGGAAGAGAAGAGAAGAAGAGGGAAATAGTGAAGAGTTTTTCCCTCTCTTTGTGTGTGCCTTGAATGCCTCTCAAAAAATATTTTCTCAAATCCAATTAAGGGAGTTTGATGGTTCTTGTTAAGAATACTATTTCTCCATTAAAGTTTTATTTACAAGGAAGACTAAAAGTAGAGAGAAGAGAGAGAGAGAGAGAGAGAGAGAGAGGAGTGTGTGTGTGAATGTGAATGCCATTGTTGCTCCATGAAAGTAAAGACAATGAGAAAAGAAAGAAAGAAGAAGAAGAACCTAGAATTTGGTTCTTGTGAGTTGTTTCAAGAAACCCAAGTGCCAACTGGGGTTGAATCCTTGGCGGCACCGACAACGTGGTTATGGTCCGCATCAAGTGGAGATCGACATTATTGCATCTCCGACAGTTACTCCTTACCAAGATAACCTCACTTTTGTCAAATTTTCATTATTATAAATCATTGTAGGCTAGATATTTGATAAAATGTCTAAGTGATAGTTGTTGTCTATTTGGGTGCAAATTTACATGTATGAGTGCTTCACTATAGGGCATTGTCATAAGCCTAACTTTATTTTTTTTTTTGGTGTTCAGTGGATGCTGGACACAAGGGCTATGTGTTCCTTAGTAGTTACAACTACCTAAACCTATTTGCCGTGAGTGTGGCCTCTCATATCATTCTGAGAAAACTATGGTGAAGACCTAGCCATTGTATGTTATTGGTGGAAACTGGGAATCTGTTCCATTGGTTATTGGTGCAGTCATAATTAGTATTGAGTAAATACTGAGACTGATAGTGGGCATTACTCCCTACATGTAGGCAATTTGCCACAACACGTATTTCTTGTGTTGTAGATGTGTATGCTCCTATTTGTATTGTAGATTGGAGTGCTTGGCTGCAGAATGGGTGTGTACAACTAGTAGACCTGACCACTTGGTGGTGCAGTGTGGATGTGCATATGACTGTGTATGTATGTGACAGTGATTATCGCGTGAGGTTTATGAGACAGCTCTGGGCAGTAATACAGGTTATGTGAGTAAGTTCTATGTAACAGTAAGAATGGTCAGTAGTATACATTGCAGCTCTGGGCAGCATCAGAAGACTGTGCTATTGAAGTGCAAATAGTGATTGCCACATCATGAGTACAATTGGAAAATAAAAAAATATTTGGCACACTGATTCACCCCTCTCTCAGTATCAATCGGGACCCAACAGAAGGGACTAAAAGAACTGCCTCATCTTCTAATGGGAGGTTGTTTTATCTTAGAGGTAGAAGTACAGAACAACTCTTAGCAGTAGAGGGCATCAATTACCTTAAAGGTAGCACTACAAGTGTGGCTCAACCTCAATTATGTTCGAAGTTTCTTCAGTTATTATGGTGGTGATTCAACATCTATTTTAAATTTTTCTCATCTCATTTTATATAAGGATCAGCACCACAACAACATAGTTTCTACTACAAAAGATTTGTATTGCAATTTGTATTTTGTAAGAGATTGTAATACAATTACCCAACACATTACAATCAATCATGACAAAACGAGGGACTGTCATGAATGAAAATTGAGAAAACTATGACGAAACACGGGTCACCATGATCTTTGAGACAACCATGACCAAACAAGGGCCGTCATAGTCTTTAAGACAATCTTGACAAAGCACGGTCTGTCATGATCTTTGTTAATCTACTTGACATAACTAAGTCATGTCTGAACTTGTTTGATCTGTTTGAGATATCCTTCCTCTTCCATTGATGCTCATTTTATAGTCTGAATTTCTACAATGCAATAACCCACTTGAAAAGTTATAACTGCTTGACCCACTTGAAATTGCATACTCCCTTGATCTTCATCCTTAGATTACTGAGTGTAGCTTGATCGATCAGAATAATTGGTTAGTCTGACCATATTTGGTTAGCCTGGTTGTTCAATTTGACTGACTAACTCTTTAACACTAGGTCATCAATTGTCAGTCAACTCCTTAACACAGTCGATCAATCGATCGACATTAGATCAGTGAATCCCTTAGCACATGCTCTTTTTCCTGTAGGCCAGATTGGCCGAAATGGGGTACCAACACCTCCCCATCTCAACCTTTGAATTTCTCCTCCATTCTTCACTTCTTTAAGCAATATTTGAGAAATAATCGAAGTTTTTTCTAGTTTAAAGATGTTACGAAGAGCAATGGGGCGAAAGTCAAACTCCAAATCCCTTCTTTAATGGAGTTTAATGATTCAAGGAGTAGCAACACTACCTGTGATGCTTTAAACTTACAACGCACGATTGAATTTGGGGGTTTTAAAATGGAAGGGTAAAATAGTAAGTTGTCATTTAGAAATAGCAGCCACACCATGTCATCACTTAACGCTTTTCCTCTAACATAATGGATTTAAGTGTAATTTCGTTTATAAATGAGGGATGTACTCGATATTGTTAGCAAACTAGAAACTTATCAAACATAGATTTTAAAGGGGCCTCTTACTGAAGGAAGGGGCATCGGAAATTCCAAGCTTAAGTTTTTATGTTTTCGTTTCTATTTTTGAGTTTTTAAGAGTAATCAATTTGTAACCAACGTAAGCTGTATTTCTTCCTCAATTGTGCTTGTGTCCTTTATGTAAGTTTTCTTATACTAAGTTTCTTTTTACTTTCATGTTGTATAACTCTTGCTACAAATCTCTTTAAACAAGAAATTGCACATTTTAATGAATTATTAGAGATTTCTTATTCTCGTATTGATTTTTATTTATTCTTTTATCATAAAGATCCATCTTTTCGTAGTTCTCTATTAGAGAAGAGACAACTGTCATGGTTAATCTTATCTATAAGCAAAAGCCTCTCGTACAAACTGTACTTATACTTGCTATTTGATTGTTCTTGATCTTCTTGAATCTCGAGGAAAATTATCTTTTAGCACCCCTAAATTTTAATTGGAAAATTTACATCCACCTCCCCTCGTGTTTGCCCTTATTACATCCACCCCCTTTGTGTTTCATTTGTTACAAATAAATCCACCCAACCTAACACCGTGAGTGAAGTGTTAGTTTTTTAAATAAAAAAGACTTTTTTACCCTTATTGTATCTTGAACTAAAAATTTTAAGTCTAAAGATCATTCTACCCTTATTACATTTTCAAACCTAAAATCCCTATAACTCCAAATCCGAATCTCTAAATCCCCAAATCCTATTCCTCCATGTCCACTACGACCGCCCATGCCTCTTGCTCTTTGAACCTACTATTTCCCAATCCTTCTTCTTCATGCAAATAAACTTGTTAACCATTTTTGCGGTTGAAGCCCAACAAACCCACAAGCTTCTTTACAGGGGATGAATTGGTTGGTGATGGCCGGTTACCAGAATTGGAACCTCTGATTGGTGGCTGGGTTTTTTTCAGTATGATATGAAGACACAGTGATAGGGGTGATTCAATGCGTGATTCAAAGGAGTGGGGGTTACCAGCCAGGTAAAATGGGACTTGAGGTGAAAAAAATCTCTAATTTGCATATGTTCTTCTAGTACTTCCTTTTAATTACTTGAACACCCCCTCCATCTCCCACTCTCTCCTCTACAGATGGTAAGCCGATGGCTGCATCATCTCTTTATTAAAGTAAAACATCCTACCAAGAATTGAACTATTAAATTCATATCTCTCTAACGAGAAACTTCCTTTTTATATAGATTCCTTATATCTAATGCATATCTCTTCCTCCCTTAATTATAGAAACTAAATCTATTTTTTCATCTCTTTCTTCTAACCTTTATAATAGGAAATCTCCTTAGATCTCTCCACTGAAACCTTCTATGGAGAGGGGGAGGTGACTAGGTTAGTTTTAAAAGGAAAAAAAGAATAGAGAATGCCGGTTATGAAATTCATATAAAGTTGTTGGTTGTTGGTAGCTCTTGATAGATTAATATGGAGGCAGCGGAGATGGGGAAGACGATTTAGAGAAAAAATAATCCTAGACCACCACCACCGATGATGGGCAGCCATGATCATGATCCGCTGTTTCTGTCCGAAGAAGTATGGATTAACGTGTTATCGAGGCTACCTATGAAGACCCTATTGAGATTCAGGTGCGTATGTAAATTATGGCGTTATCTCATCTCTGATGATCCTCACTTTGTTCACCTCCACTCTCGTCATCATTCCAAATCCAAATCCGAACCATGTCTTTTCTTCGTCTCGTTAACTCCTCGCGAAGAATGGGAAAAGCATAGAGAAGAAGGAACCCAATAAGCATATTTGAATTCAAGTCTAAGACACTTTTACCTTTTGTGATACCTACTCATTTCGATCTAATTTGCATTCAAGACTCTGATATCATTCATATCTGTAATCCCAGTACACATGAATTCATTACATTACCAAAACCTCCTCGTACCTCCTTCTCATCTTGTGGGCCTGATGGCTCGGTGGGTTTCGGATATGTTAGCTCGACTGACGAGTACAAAGTAGTTCGTTTGATTCCACCCGTATATGGCCTTGGAGGAAGTCGTCGTAGATTCACTACTAAATGTCTTGTCTTTACAATCTCTGGAATGGGGACTTTCTTAAGGAGAAGAAACAGAAGAACAAGAAGAAGAAGGTAAGCCAGTGCTATTGTTGGTTTTTCTTAATCCCTACTGCTTTTCCGTTTCAAGAAAACTCCTATCTAATAGGAGTGGCAGTTCTCTCACTGAATCGGCGCTATTGTTGGTTTTCCACAACTCAAACTTCTACAAACTTGCAATTGATCAAACCCTTCCTTTAAAACTATAAGCTTTAGGGATGACAATGGGGCAGGTTAAATTGGAACATCGCCATTCATAATTAGAGGATTGTGCTCAACCCAATTGGGTTTCAGACTTTCAGGCCACATTCAGTGTGGATATAAGTACGGGCCTCTATTATTCATTGCCTACATATCCAATCTTTCTTCGTCCACACCCTTTTCCCCCGGGTTCTTCTTTCATTGAGTTTCTTCTCATAAACTGTGGAAACAAACTCAATCACATACATTTGAAAAACATAACAACAAAAGTTATTTAAAAGAATATTTGTGAAAACAAAAAATATCAATGAATTTTTTGGTCCCCTCTAACATACCATGATCATTTATTCTTAATCATCATATCTTTGCAGCAATTCCAATTTTTTCCACAAGATCAAGAAATAAATCAATATCTGGTACCTAACAAACTTATCAAGGTCCAATAATATTGAGTTGAACACACTGATCAAGGGTAGAATGCAAAACGATCACAATACTTGGTATATATATATATATATATATATATATATATATATATGTATCAACAAATAATGACACTAAATTAAAACTTACCAGGTTCCAGATCACGGTGAATGATTCCATGTGATTGCAAGCACTCCATTGCCCGAGCAATATCAAGCGCAAAACTGATGAACTGATGATACACACAATAAGCGTTGTTAGATGCTTTATAAGGTCCCAAGCACATGAGATGAAATTTTATAAACCACTAAGACCAAACATAGATGGAGAGAAGAAAACAAATCTCAAAAGGAAATGACAATAAATTACACAGAACTATTATTTAAAAACTACCACTTTAACTAAGTTTTTGTCTTAAATTTTGGACAACATTTCAACTTCTCTTGCAAACCGTGCTTCTCTCTTAGCAATCTCCTCCAGATTGTCCCCTCTATGGACAATTTTGATAGCAACATTCTGGTTTTCATACCTAAGTAGAAAAACTGAGTGAGATAACTATAACGCAAATACCTGAGTAGAAAAACAGAGTAAGATAACCAGAAAATAAAATTAAAAACAAGAAAATTCTAATCAATAAGAAAACCCCAAGTAAATGTATGTAAGCAACATCAATTTCTCCTGAGGGAAAAAAATAGGATACGCAAAATGTACGGACTTTGAGGTCTGCTCTAGGGAGTGATGTAACTCAAGTTCGACAAGCCTGAAGCAATCAAAAAATTATGATCTGCTCTAGAGAGTGATCTAACTCAAGTTCAACAAGACTCAAGCAATCAAAAAATTAGGGGAATGGAAGAAGGTTTAGAAATTAAAGGATCCACAAAACAGATTTGGGGAAATTCTCGCTGAAGAACCGTAACTTTCGAACACTGAAAAGCTAATGTCTCCAAGAAGATTCCCGAAAGTATATCACCAAAACCCCAATCACAATAAAAGGCAGGAAATTCAAGTTGAAACAGGTGCCATTGTCGGTCAAAAAAGAAAAAAATTGAAGGAAATGATAAGGAACACAAATCCATTTTTGACTTACTTTCCTTCATATACTTTGGCATGAGCTCCCTCTCCAATTATGGGTCCAACAAAAAGATGTCTGGGATCGATCAACCAATATCTAAGTATCTTGTAAACAATATGAAATAACAAAGGACCCATCTAAACTCAAATCACGTAATAGAAAACCACATAAACACTCAGATCTGCAATCAAACTCGAGAAGGAGTGGAGAAGCTACCTGTGAACTGGAAGAGAGTATAGCCCTAGAGCTGTTGGTATTGTTGTAGATCTAGATTCCGAAAAACCTTGATCGAACCTTGCAAAAAAATTTCGGTAGATGTAGGATTTCCCTAAAAAATAACTCTCACAGCTTCAATTTGAAGACAAAAAAAAAAACCTTCTCTAAAGAAAAATAGGACCGAAACTTGCAGTAGATTGAAGGAGGTCTTCAATTGTCCCTTGCAGCATATCCATGGAAGAAGTTCTTGGCAGTCGAGACTCACGAGAGGCAGAGTAGGGGAGAGAAAATATGAAAAAGTGAGAGAGAGAGAGAAAAAGAAAAAGAGAAGAATAAAGGAAAGAGGTAGAGAAAAAAAGAGAAATATGAATAAAGAAAGAAAGGTTTGCGGATAGATTTGTTTACCAGTAACAAAGAATTTGGGTTTCATCGTTACATTAGTTACTTAATAAGAAAAAAAACAATACGTTAAAGATGGAAGGAGATAACATAATATGGAGAGAAACGATAGAGTTGGATTTGTAATAAGATTAAAAAAATAATTGAGTTTAATTTATTGATGAAGGGAATCAAAAACTGAAAAAAGAAAAAGATAAAGATATGAGCAATATAATATTAAAACAGAAAAAGTAAGATATAATAATTCAGAAAAAGATTAGTCACAAAGTATGAATACATGCACTTATATAATAGTATGATATATATATATATATATATATATATTAAAAAACAAAAAAGAAAAAAAGAATAGGCAAAATCATGTGAAAATAGGAGAGAGAAAGATAAATAATATTAAGTATTATAATAATATAAAGAGTACTAGCAATTTAATAAAATAAAAATGAAGAAAAAGAAGACATAATGAAGAAAAAATGATAAAATCGTCATGTGAGAGATTTGCCACTTCGCTTGAATGGGCAAAATCGTGTGAAGGGAAGGAGAGAGAAAGATAAATAGTATTAAGCATTATAAAAATACAATAATATAAAGGGTATCAGCAATTTTAAAAAAAAAAAAATGAAGAGAAATAAGACATAATGAATAAAAAATGATAAAATTGTCAAATGAAAGATTTGCCACTTTGTGCTTGAATAGGCAAAATCGTGTGAAAGTAGGAGAAAGAAAGATAAATAGTATTAAGTATTATAAAAATATAATAATATAAAGGGTACCGGCAATTTAAAAAAATTAAAAATGAAGAAAAAGAAGACATAATGAAGAAGAAAGGATAAAATTGTCAAGTGAAAGATTTGCCACTTCGTGCTTTTATTAAAAAAAAATGAAGAGAAAGAAGACATAATGAAGAATAAAGGATAAAATTGTCAAGTGAAAGATTTGCTGCTTCATACTATTATATATATATATATATATTTGCTACTCTATCCTAATGGGAGCTAGTAGAATCAACGGCCATCTACTCCTACACATACACGCACTTACGACAGGGTTTAATCCCACAACCTCCTCCCTTGATTGAGGGCTCTTCAAGCCGAAGCTAACCCACCACTAGGCTATCCTAGTGTCCTAGTTGCATCTCTAATTTGCATATGTTCCTCCTAGTACTTTCTTTTTCGAAAGAAATTTCACTCTACCCAAATACACCAAAGACTGGAAAATCTACATTTCCATTCATTTGGGTGACTAGTCGTGTTGTAAATTTAACCCACTTGGTTGTTTCTTCTGTTTGTCAAGAGGAGAAATAGTGTCCTGTTAAAATTGTTTATTTCTTTTGCATCATATTGAACTTCCAATGCCCCGCTTGAAATTTAGTTGCCTTGCTTGTTTAAGGGTGTCTCTAATTGCAAGAGCCTCCATTGTTTGGTTGAACTTGAGATCATGGGGATCTTTTGGAGAAACAAGCAAAATAGCCTTGAATGAACTCCACATCATACATGTGAGAACAACATTAACATATGGAGTATGGACATGAAACTTGGTTTAGTTTTACAGAATTCCAGGTTTGTGCTATCAGCATTTTACCTAAATCTCTTCTCATTATTGCCCCTTTTTTTGTTAATTCTTTTTTTTTCTTCTTTTTTTTTTTTTTTGTTAATTCACAAAGAAGCTTTCGCATCTTTTGGAATTTTTCTATTTTTACTTTTTTTCTCTTCCCAATCTTACTTCTTTTGCTTCCATCCCTCTCTGCCTATACATTTGGGCCATTCAGACGATAGGTCGAAGTCTGAAACACGGAAACAAATTTGTCCTCTTGTTTGTCAAAAATTGGTAACAGAAACAAGACATATATTGGAGGCATCTTTATTGGTCATCAAGCTGAAAGTCTCAAATTTGATAGTTGGATGATCGCCAGAAAATCTAAAGAAGTTATAAGTTATACTATTTGGTTGATGTCTCTAACCTTGAATGGCTGGCTTATAGGATTGCACGATTATGTTAAAATTTCAGGTTATAGGATTGAAATTATCACGAGTTTGCTTAGTTACTCTTTTATCATTCACCTTTGAGGAATGGAGAAACAGCTAAATTCTTGAAAGTGTTAATGCTACAACTTCTGCTTTATTTGACCACTGTTTCACAGTTGATGCATGAGCTAGTGTGCTATGGAAAATGTTTCAGGTCTTGTTCTTCTTCTGGTCTCATGACTAAAAAAATATGGTTCAGTTGAAGTTTGAAGGGAGTACAGGTGATCGAGGAACTATGGCATGTGTGACTTAAAAATAGAAATGCAGTTTTATGTTGGGATGAGATGGTGGTGACTGAATAAGAGAAATGGAGAGCATTTAGGATGAAAATGATATCATCTAATGTGTAGTTTACTAATGAGCAAACACCATGGATTGGATATTGACCAAAGGGTCCAATATTAAGGTGGGGCTTGCCGTGAAGAGCTACTATAAAATGGAAAATGTGGTGGAAAATGTGGTGGAAAATGTGGTCTTTCAGACCCTTCTCAATTCTACAAATGCAAAATCCATCTCTGTCAATAGGGATGTCAATTTCAAGCCCGCACCGGTAGGCCCGACTGAGTCCTACACGTTTATGGCCCGATATAGACTGGCCCGATTAATAAATGTGTCGGGCTTGAGCTCGACACATTTATAAACATGTAGTACATGGTGCAGCCACCTAACCCGATAGGCGCTCGACCGGCTCGACACATTTACAAGCCTGATTTGAACTGACTCCTTTATGCCCGAGCTAGCCCGACCCTTTTAATATTACTTGTAAGTTTTTGTAATACTATTGTATTTAGTGCTAAGGCTATGTGATATGTACAATTGAGATGGTGGTAATTGTTATATGAACATTCATATATTTTATGCATAGTTTAATTGATTTGAACTTACTAAACTTGGGTTATGTGGATAATTTAATTGATTTGAGTTTCATGGGTTAAAGATTGAGTACCTTAGTAATTTAGTTACTTTGCCTATCTTTGGTTTAATCCATTTTAACTATGTGATCTTTTTATTTGTTATCCCCATCTTTACCTCATTTTATTGGTATTTATCTTCAAACACATTTAAGAGACCAATTTTAAAGAAGACCTCTTTTAAAGCCCGTTCAAAGTTAAATAGGTCTATAGCCCGGTTAAGGCCCATTTATAGTAGCTCAATTAAAGCCCAAGACTGACCGGCCCGATTATTAACTATACCATGCCCACGCTAGCTAAACCCGTTTAGCTAAACGGGCATTCACAATGCAGCCCTAGAAATTGGCCGAGCCCAATCGTGATCGGCCCGGCCCAACCGCTTGACACCCCTAATGCACACACATACGTTGAAAACTAGGAACCATTCTCGAGCACATGAACGTCCATTTGAATGAATAATCGACTTGAAACTCTTAACAACAATCTGAATGCACAGTTGGCAAATATGAACCTGTCATCTCACTATTGATGACAAAAACAATGCTGCAAGGTTTAAAAACACACGAGCAGAGAATATTGGCACGACCATACAATGGTTGCGCTATGAACAAGGCCATTTGCCCGTAGATGCACCCATGACATAGAATGACTTATAGCGCGCTACCACAAATCAACTTATGACAGTAGCTTAACAATACAGTGAAGCTAGAAAGTGATTAAATCTCACATATGATTAATATGATTTATTTTTAAATTTCTCAAGAATGGGTAGAACTCAGGTGGAATGTTTATGGTTTATATTTCTCTCCCCATTTTTCTATTGTTTTCCTCCCTTCTTCGCTCTTTAATATATTTCTAAACTCTTTATCTTTTTTATGTTTACATTTTCGTTGAGACTGCTTTTGGTTGCAAGGGAAATGGGAAAGGAAGGGAAGTGAAGCGATTTTTTTCCCCTTCTGAGTCGTTTGGTTGCAACAGAGAAATTAATTTATCATAGTTGTTTGGTTGGATGTAAAATTAATGTAAAATAGATGTAAAATTTTTAAAAACTAATAATCCAACCAAACTCCTCAAAAGAGATGGGGGGGGGGGGAGTACTTTTCAATCTAGAACTCACCCAGCTCCTCAAAATTTATTTGGTTATATGAAACAGGTCATTCAAGTTCTGTACCAAATCAAACCAAATGTCATCAGATACTATGTTCTATCACTAACCAAAATATACCATTTCATTCTATATATCAAATGAATGCGGCACAAATAAATATTTAAAATAATATAAAAGATAATCACAAAGAAAATAGTAATAAATCACAAGTGATAACGACCGAGCGAGGTGAGAATCGAGAGAGTGGGAGAGATCATGAGAGTAAGGTTTTTTTTTTCTTCCTACTTTGGAGTTTGATTCTTTTCCATTGGGGTTGAGCGGCTTGAGCCCATCCTCAAACCCAGCCCATTCAATAGTTGAGTTTTACCAGAAAAGAGAAAATAATAAATTTGGTTAACGGCCATTGTCATCAGATTTTTCATTTATGTAAATATTGAAATCCAAATTAGTGGAATTTAGAGTTCATCACTTGGTGTTAATATCATGAAATCTTTATTTTAGGGTTTAGGATAAAGCAAAGTAAAAAACAGAAAGGGCATTTAAAACATAATTATGAGATACAGAATTTACCGATCTTATAATAGAAGAGTTATGCAGAAATTGCGAGGAATCAGGTGTACAGATTCTGTGGTAGAACAATCCCACTGGGAGTCGGTAAGTAGAAAAGACAAAATAAAGTTTCATGTCAGCTTATAACAATGTAACAACAAACTGATAATGAATAACAAGACACCAAAACCAGGTCTAGGACCGGTGTTCCTATGAGATTAAAGACGGTGCCTAATGCCTAGGATTGGCTACCAATAGATGTACTATTTTTTATTTTTTGTTTCTTTTTCTTTAAATTAAAGTTGGACTAGGAAATAAATGACAGAGAAGGCTGGATTCGACTGGCACTATATTTTTTTCAACCCAGTAGCCGACTAGCCATGCTAGCAAACTCTTGGCAAATAGTTTTGGGGCAAAAACGAAGGGATTTAACTCCTCTGTGGGACAACACAATGTTCGACATACATTCAATGGTCAAAAGTGTCCTGACACAGAATCCAAGGTGATCATTCCCAACCCAATGTTTTAGATGGGCACTTGACACTGTGTTGCACCACAGAAGAGCCAAATCCGAAAAGAAGATACGGTGTGAGTTTCTTCTTACAATTTCTTTAAAGCCTGCTGTGGGCGGTGGGATAATTTGAATCAAATTGTTACTTTTTTACCATACAACCATTAATCCCTACCGGCTACCGATACAGGCGATCTGATCCAAAACCAAATCCTCAAACCATAGTTCAACTCATTTTAGATCAACGGGTGCCAAAAGTTACTCCCGGTCAATGTGTTTGACTCCTCTCCTAACTAGCTTGTTCATTGGGAAGCTCTTCTTTCTTGTACCTGTTCAAACTTTGATTGAAATGAATATAAAATATAAAAATAACATCTTTTGTAATTTTAATTACTTCATCTATTCATTTTGAGCTGAAATTATACCAATAAGATACTTATCTAGTCGCCCAATCACATGAATTAACACATGTATTGTCATGTAACAAATAGTAAAGCATTATGCTTCACTAGGCAAAATGTCAGGAAAGAAACCCCAATAAAAAGTGATTGAAAGTATGCAAATACATGGAACAAATTCAACACACACTTTTCTATTTAATCCACATATATAACTGAAAAAAAAAAAAAAAAAAAACAACTTACCACCGTCTATAACATACCCAATGTTTTTCACCCCACTTTATATCTAGTTCAATTCCAACCAAAAACCCCATTGGAAATTTTCTTTTTATATCTTCTATATCATTTCATGTCACTTAACAGTTTAAATTTTATCTTCACATCTAACCATATCAGAGCCTTAGTCAATTAACACCATATTTTTCACGAAAAAAGAAAAAACTTTAGCTTAGTTAGCCCAGCTCCAGTCTATATGAAACATAGCTCAATAGAGTACACAATGAAATAGGGAGGTATTGGCATTTTCCTCGTGTAGGACTTCATCATCCAGGATTGGATCTTGAATCTGCACTAGAAACAGCCAAATAACAGGGTTATCAATGCCCATGAGGAGTAATAATCAGAGAACTGCATATTCCCAACTTCAAAGCCTATAGATGATCGATTCAACAGGACAACATCTAATCTTGCAGTTCCACTTTTCAAACGTCCCATGTTAAAAATTGAGCAAGGCAGAGAACTCTGGTCTGTATTTATATGAATTCAGGTCTCCTACACTGGACAACCATGTTTGCAGGAGAATGGGGTGGGAGCAACCATGTTCTTGACTCTAGCAGTATAATTGTTGGCAATTAACTCCAGGAGATAACTGTAACCCCAACTAAAAGAATCATCAGTATACATGAATTATCCTATATTCCAACATCTGTTCTACAGAGCAATATAAAAAAACCTCTAGGGAGCGGTGAATCTTGTTCAATTGCTACTCTGCTTGGAGGCATTTGCATCAAATACCAAACATGCCTGAGCAACATGAGAAAGACGAGGTACTGATTAAGTTATAATACACCAAATCCAATCTGTTAGCGACATACAAGGTGTCTGATATGGCCAACTTTAGCAGTCCGGGGTCATCTTGTTTTCAATCCGACACACTTCTTCCAGTCTGTATGGTGAGGGAGAAAAACCAAACATGTAAGAAAAAGTTCGTTCATAATGTTAAGAAACAGAATAATATCTGATGGATTAATCTTACCTATGCAGATGTTGAATGAGAATCTGGTTACCATTTACATCTTTTGGAAGCACCTCTTGTGATCCTTCTTTGTGTAAAACACATGCTCCCAAAGAGGCAGGTTCCAGCGAAACTAATGATTGTGCATCAAAAGGCAGAGTTGATGTTGTCATGGGTTTGTTGTTTTCTTCAAAAACCAAAGGTCCAATCAGTGTTCAAATAGACTTATGTAACCAATAAAATGGTCTCATGGGTTACAACAGTCTGGGTATCCCATTGTCCATGTTGTCTCAGCTTTGAACTACACTAAAAGAAATTGAAGGAGAGTGTCTTTTTATGTTAGAAGGTTCAAATCAAATCAAAGACCGAATATTGTTTGTATCAAGCTAAAAAGGCCAGTAAACCACCATATCCAACCACTTGGGAGACTAGTGATTGTCAGCTAAAACGACCCACCTGATGAGTTCCTCACAGAGTGCCTCATATCTGACCGATGTTGGCATAATAAACCTTCCCCATGGAATTCCTTCACATGCAAGTTAAGAAGGCAGTCATTACTCCCATGACTTCATAACATAGGGGGGAGAGAGAGAGAGAGAGAGAGAGAGAGAGAGAGGGGGGAGAGAGAGAGAGAAGGGGGGGGGGAACTTCACTTGCCTGAGAAGCTTTAGAGAGCTGAAATGGTCCATTGTGGGCCTGAACAGGTAAATCTGCCCCAAATGAGGATTCCGAATTAGTAATATTTGTCACATTGGGTAAGACTCCTGGTTTTTGCAAGGGTGCAGGTTGATTGGACAGACTGAATGCATTTTGTGTTGAGTCTTCCTGGTTCACAGGCATTGTGCATGTTCCCATGTTCATATGCAGTGACCTCTCTCCATCACCAAAGCCCATTTGCATTTGCGGCAACTGTGTAGATTGCAAAACTCCAGGTAGATACATGGGGTATAAACTCAAACCATTTCTCATTGATAACATCTGTGAAACCCACAAAAAATAAAATACTGTTAATAATGAACTAATCTGCTGATCCCAAGGGGGGTTTGGTCCATTGGTGATTCATAGTGGGTAAAGCGCCTCAGGAAGCATCTTACCTGGGTTCAAATCCCATTGGCACCACCCTATTTTCTTCCTTGGGGCTCCCACCCTCTTCAGAGTGGAAACGGCTTGTGGAGGCCCGTAGGGACTATTCCCACTCGAAAGGATGTGGGGACACCCTTCGTTATCAAAAAATAATAATAATAATAATAATAATAATAATAATAATAATAAAAGATGAATAACCAATCTGCTAATGTTACTTGATTCCATTTAAATTCTATTCTCTGATCTTGATAGAAGGTAAATGTGAACTAGATTAAAAGACTCATAGGAAAGCTTCTAACAAACAAGGTATTTTCCTCAAAACACACTAGCTTGTAGGGTTAGATGTTGCACTTCAAGTAAAGCATACCATCCAACTTACTGCACTCAGTGCGATTGCTGATATAGGAAAATCTAAAAAATTTCTTATGCAGTATACGATTACAGGAACCCCAAACATCAAAATTTCAGAATGTTTCACACAAAAATAATTCCACAATTCTCCATCTCATCAATTAGCAGGATACCTTTAGACTGAGTAGCCACGGAAATGGTAATGTCCACTCTACACTTACGGTGCAAAACTGAAAATAAAAGAAAAATTATTAGGAGACAGCCAGGGAAAATTTTTAAAACTAGGACTACAAGCTACCCAAGGAGAGACCCCAACTCAGCAGACAATTTTTCACCGGTGGCCATTTTGATTGGTAAAAAAAGAAGATGGTTTCACAAACTGATAAAAAGAGAGAGAAGGAACTGAGAAAAAGTCTTCTTCTCTAGAAGAGCTAGGCAAAGATGTCCTATCACTAATTATAGGATGTAACTGCGGACGTAAGCAGATCAAAATCGGTGAGTATCCGAATCTGATTTGATATCCGATGGATATTTCATTTGAGTATCCAAATTCATATACACGAAGGATTCAGATATGAGTTATCCGAATTCGAATCCAATAATATCCTAATACTTATACAAGGTTTTAAGTATCCTACGTAACCGCCGATATGTATCATATCTTTAAGGTACCGAAAAGATACCTAAAAAAAATTGGTATTATACATAATTGGCTTCTCTGGTTGCAATGAATAGAGATCTCCCACCGGCAGTATTCTCTTCCTATCACTTATCCATTGAATGCACTTGTCTCGTTGTACTTTGTTCTCCATTTTATACATAATAATTTCATATATTCCTTATTTATAATGTTTGATGCTTCAAAACTGTATTTTGCAAATATCCTAATCATTACCATAGGTTTCTTGACCATTTCCATATTTATCTTGCATCTCTCCAATACGATATGATATGTCTTTTAAAATCACCTTTCCAATACGATACCCGAAACCAATACTTTAACTTTTTCAGTATCCAATATTCAATTATCTAGATTAATATCCAAATAAACAGATAAGAATTCAAGTTCAATTTGGATTTTTGACTGTCCGTTTTCACCTCTACATGTAACCACTTGTTAAAATTTTTATAGCCTATGACTGAACAAAAACTGGATCAAAACACAAGGTGATGCCAGCGTCTAGTGTCTATACCAAACAAGCAAAAAAGAAGCCTCAAAGCTAAAAGCCTAATGGGACAGAAAAGGCAAAAAGAAACCCACCCCCAACTACCATAAAAAGTCTCCTACTTCCCAACTCGAGTGCGTGTTACCCCTTTCGCCACTAGCTCTAGTTTAGCCTCTAAATCCCCTGCCCCTTAAAAAAATGGAAGGAAAAATAACATAAAAGAATTTACATATAAAAAAATAATAATAAAATAAAAGAATTGACTGTTTGATGGCGGTTCCTCCTTCCAACCTCCTCCATGCCAAAACATATTTGTCAAGGTGACAAGGCAACCCAAGCCATTGCGTAGGCGCTCAAGGTGTGCATCAATGACTGTGTAATATAACAGTGATAATTTTATGTAACTATGTTTACATGTAATTCTAGCCATATCAATGCAATATATTATAACTATGCTAGTCATGGCCTAATATGAGAAAACCAACATATAATAAACAAAGCATAAGATACATTATAGGGATATTCATAAAAAAAACAAAACCAATAAACATAAATCAACGTAAACTCATGAAGCATCAACAAAACAGCAAGGCATGCTGTTGCCTTTGGACCCAAGAAAGAGCCTGGACACCTAACGGCACCTAGGCAATGCCTTGACATCTATGCGCCAAAATTCAAGAATCAACTCATATCAATAACAGTCAACATCCAAATTGTCCAATGACCAATGGGAAAATTAAATAAAAACAACTTACATAATCAATTACAAGTTTTCCAATCAAAACAAGGTCAACAAATTCCCGTTTTAGGATTATACCATCTCTTCTTCTTTCGAATTTGTCCTTCGGAAATGATAATGGCTGTAAATCTGTCAGTATCTTTCAGGATGCCAAACCCAACTCCCAAGCAAAATTAAAGGAGGTTTGTGTCATTTTGGCAGCCATCAAAATACATATCACCAGAAAATTCTTAAGCATAACAGGACTTGTGTAGAAAAAAGCATTTTAGGACTTTGGAGAAGGCTTCACCTTCAATCTAAGTTTCATGCATTACATTTGTGCATGATACGTCGATATGTGTAAAGCAGCCAATGACACTGCTCTCATAAGTACTCTTTCTCGTAAATGTCAACACAATTTCCAATGAATTGTGTATATTTCATAGTGCTTTATTTTTTTGGATGTGTCATGCAATATGAAAGTCATGACTGTTAGAAACATTGTCATTAAATGATGACAAATACCCAACAATTTGGCAAGGAACAGAGAAGTTGCTTTCCTTTAAATCTCATTCCCATAGTACAGGACTGATTTGTAAGTGGATCAATAAGAAGTTAGTCTTTGTTCTTGGTAACCTTCAATATCCAGAAGTACTGACTAGAACCATCAATGAAATAAATATGCCCAAAGACAATAGACTATAAAATAGTCAAAAATATGTTCGGTCAAGCGACAGAGAAAGAGAGGAAAAAAACATCACCAAAGGTCAGTTTTGTAGGTCCAATAAGTTGGATATCTATAAGAGATCAGGTTCTGTCTAAAGAGTCATCATGCCCTTTTCGTATGACTGCATAAGTCTCCAAAAGCCTAAGTTTCCCTGGGGCAATTTTTGGAACCAAGAGAGGGGGTGGGGGTGGGGGTGGGGGTGGGGGGAGGGGAGCTGTGGAGGGGTTTCGTAGCCTAGGCTTCCCTAGGTCGCCCAATTGCTAAAATTGGCTATTCTTTGGCCTTGACACTCCAAAACCATGTCCTTGTTACACATTCTAATATGAGGTAACAAACACATAACATGCAAAACCTAAATTTTTTTTTAAAGTCACTATTAAATTTTTACCATATTTGATAATTGATAGTCCACCATGAATATGGGCCCGCGGGACTAGTTAGGCCGCAAGCCTGGATACCCGTTGTTAGCAAAAAAAAAAAAAAGAGTATGCAAAACCTATCTTTGTAGATCAGAAATTTAAAAAATAATAAAATTGTGAAAGGGCACCTAACTTAAGTTTGTCACTTACACAGGACAAATAATTAAGGACCGAGTTTTCCTTCAACCACGGTGAATAGGAGTCAATTCACTGCAGCGGGTACAAATGCGTGCGAGGATTATCGGGATGGTATTTTGGGGAATATATTAAAATCCTATAGGGGTTTGTGAACCCTAGGATGCAGTGGTGAACATTCCAGCCTGGTGGAGGAAAACTTTCTCCAATAATTAATGAAAAAAAGAAGGTGATAGTGCAGAACACATATACTACAACAACTAAAACACGATGAAAGTGCAGATATTTAGACTTCCATGGTTGAGGTGATCAGCTAGCCAAACCTATAGCTAGGCAAGACCTGGTCACCTAGGCAGCACCTTGACAACATGCAAGGAAGCATATCCACGGGTCTAGCCAACAATGCCAGAAAGCATATCCACAAGCACCCAAAAGAACAGAAACACTTGGCAGCCTTAATATGAAAATGTACCCTTCCATTGCACCTTTCTCCAAAAGGCTTTTTTATTGTATTTTTTTATCTATTTATTTATTTTTTTTTTTTTTTTTGGTGCAAAGAAGGCATTGTTTCACTTGCTCATTTTTTTGAGGATTGCAAAAGATGCCTTTTCAAACAGAAAAACACTTGATAACTTAAAAATTCACATAAAGAGTATTTTTTCAGACACATTTTAAAATACACTATCATCACGTACCTCATCAAATTCTAAGACAATATGAGTATTTATGAAGCACGATTTTGCAAGAACTGTTACAAGGACACAATGAGAATTCTCCAAACCTAACAAGTCCGAGAAAGAAGCTCACACGCCAGTTTAGAAGCCCCTCAAATGCTCCAGTTTTTTTTCCTTTATACAACTAAGGCATCTTAGTCTATGTTTGGTAGCCAAGAAAAGAAAAGAAAAGGAAAAAGTACAAAAGACATAATAAGACAGAAATCATAATCACACAATGGGGTTTTTTTTTTTTGTCTATCTCTCTCCACAAATTCATTTTTTTTCTTTTCTTGGCTACCAAACATAGCCTTATTGACAAAGTTAGGTTCTTCAATGGATAGAAGTGAAGGATACCCAGCATAATAAGAAAACATCCATAAATTTAAATCATACAAGAACCAAAAACCTCCAAAGCAATACAAAAAATGGAGGCAAGTGACATAGATCAGCTCAAAAACCAACAATAACTGGAGAGAAAATAGAAAAACCATTGCCATTTAGGAAGCAAGGACAATTCTTTCAGAAACATTAGGAGGCATCCTCTAGCAAAGCTACGAAACTAGAATTTGTAACAGCTCATAGCCAGTATGAAGCCATGGAGATGGGGGGAGGAGAAAAAACAGGGGAATGCTCAATAAAAAGGAATTGCCTTCATCTCAGCCACCTGACAAGAAGCTAAATTACTGAGTCTTATTATAATTCAATGTCCGAGAGCCCAAAAACAATTCTTATCAACTTTTATGATGGCTTGTTAGGAATTACTTGTTTATATGCTCATAAATACACATCAATAGTTATCGATTATCTTATGGGAAAAGGAGATGGCCTGCTAAGAAAAACTACCCACAAATTGCCAATGTGAACAAACCACAGCCATGCAAGAACATCTTTCCACAGTTACAAGAGCCAGCAACTTTACCACTCTCTTTGCCACTAGCTATTCTTTGTTACAAGAGGTTTAGCAATCTCAATCAAGGCTATACCCTTTACCCTCCTGTAAATTGTTCAGAAGTTTAATAAAGCGAGCCCTTCTGAAGAGAGATTATCTCTAGTTTATCCCCAAATAAGAATAACTCCTAAAACATACTCTATTTGAATCATTATTAAAATTTTGTGTCCAGCACAAGAGCATGGTTCTTTGAAAATACGAAGAATACTCTTGGGGGGAAAACAAAATGGCACCAAAGGCCACAATAACCAAATTTTCAAGTTTCAAGTCAATGGAGAAACTGCACATCTCCTTGTCCTCCACAAGCGAGTAATCTCCACTGCCCATCAGATTCAGTAACCTTTGATATAAAGAAAAACTGGGACATGGAAAAACATACAGCTCAGCCTTATCCCATCTAAATAGGGTGGACTACACAAATCCTGTTTGGCCATTCTACTCAGTTCAGTTTGTCGTTGATGATTTACAGAGTTTTTTTTTTTTGTCTTTTGTTTTTAATTTTTTTTGTTTATTATTATTTTATTTTAATGAAATTTACAGAGTTATCTTGATGTATTTGGTGATGCAAATACATCACAACTGTTATTTATTGTGAGTAGGTAAGTTCAGAAACAACTTCATGATTGACAACCTAACATGTAATGGTTAAGTGCATCCGACTATCTGAGGCAAACCCGTATTGTTCCACACATGATTAGCGAACAAGAAGGGAAACGAACATGAGAGCATTGTCCACTGAGAGGGATGCTAAGGGAGAAGCGCTCACTTGAACTTGGAGCTGAAGTTGCTTGAGATATTCAATGGCTTCATCCAACATCGAGGCCTTGTCCGTCTGCCACAAATAGAACGTTAAATTGATCACCGGAGAACTCAAGCTCAATGTACACTCACCATAGAAAGAGGAAAGTAAAACGAATAGGAACCTTGTTAGAATTGGGAATTAAGTTCTGCAAGGCTTTCATTTTCTCATTAATCCTCCTCCTCCTCCTCTGTGCATCCAACACTTCCACGCTTCAGGAAGAGCAGAATTTTTCAAAAAAGAAAATTTTCCCGCAGTGTAGTTAGATGAAAACAATTTAAGAATCAAAGAATTAGGAGTAAACCTTTTCGGACAAATTATGAACTTCGGCAGCTCTGCTTCTTTTCGAAGAAAAACGAGGTGGAGCTGGCTTTGGCGGTGCCTCAGGCGCCTCCGGACCATCCTACGACCAACCAGAATTGACAGGTGATATGCGATATATAAGACTATATAAGAGTACGAAAGTGGTAGGGAGGAAAAAATAAGAAAAAAAATACCTCGCTTTCGCAATCGTAATCGTCGATATCATTATTCGTGGGGACCTTCCTCCTCTTCGCCGAAACCGAGGGCACATCACAGTCAGCAGCTCCAGCGGAAGTTGTACTTGTGGTCTCTTTCAAATTAACGCCGGCAGAAGAAAGGATCACGGAGGAAGAGTCAACAGCGGCAGAGGACTCGGCCATGGAGCTTCCAACCCCGACTCGGCAGTCGGAATCCGAGACAAGACCTGATCCGCAAGGTCGGGGATGAGCCTCCGGCAGAGACTCATAAGATCTTACGGTGGATGTAGGTTGAGAGAACGAAGAGAACAGAGGAGGAGGAGGAACAGCAACAACAGAAGAAGAAAAGGGCATTGGATTGGCTCTATCGGAGGACATGCAAGGGGAGGAAGAGTGAACGAGATGATGAAGAAAAAACGAGATTTCGTCTGCTTCAACAAGCGTGGGACGAGGAGGAAGAGCAGAAGGAACCGGCGGAGGAGGGGAAGAGCAGACGGGCTGATCGTACATTTCCGCCATATAAAGATGTATCAGAAAGAAATCACAGTAGCAGAAGAAAGATGAATTTCTTGGTTTCCAGTTTCCTCCGCAAAAGCAAAACCATTTCTCCTCTTCAGTCTCAAGGGTCAAGACTCTCTCTCTCTCTCTCTCTCTCTCTCTCTCTCCTATTTTTCCGTGGTGTTCTCTTTTGCGTTTCTGCAGTTTTTATCTTGTCTGTCTGATCTGTTGCTGTGTCTGTCTAATAATAACAACAAACCAGAGGCTATGAGTATGGCTAGTTGCCTACTCCATTAAGAGCTTTTCCTGCAACGTTTTTACTTGTTTTGAGTGTTTGTTTGCGCCAAGTACAAAACCCATAAATGGAAGCCGAAAAATTGAAATCAAATTTGGTCCCTCTTTCTTTCCTCTCCCTCCTAATTCCTAATTTGTAGTTTATTAATTCGTATTAGTGCGTAATTATTAATGTAATTTCTGGTGAGCTCGTCTTGAGGTGGACCCACCTTCTTACCCATGGTAGCCGACGTGGTGACCCACCTTCTTACCCACAGACTCAACTGGATTGGGTGATTCAAATATCATTTTGGTAATCTTAGGCTGTGTTTGGCAGCGGAGAGAAGAAAAAAAAATTTACATTTTTTTGTATATTTTTCTTAAGTGAAGAATTTTTCTTTAACGTGATATGTTTTCAGTCTTCACCAAGAGAAGATTCATCTTTTGAAATTCAAAATTTCTCTTAGGAATTATAAAGTTTTCTTTGGTTCCTCCAAATTTTTTTTACAAAAAACACAAGAAAATAAGAGAAAATATGAAAAGATAACAAGACAAAAAATTATGATTACACAATGATTTCCTATGTGTCTATCTCTCTCCTAAAATTCAAAAATTTTTGAATTTTTTTCTTTTTTTTTCTTCTCTTGGTTACCAAACATACATAATCTTTTTATTTTCTCACCATTTCATTTCTTTTATTCTCTTTTCTTTTCTTTTCTTCTCTTTTCTTTTCTTCTCTTTTCCTTTCTTCTCTTTTCTTCTCTTGACTACCAAACACAGCCTGCTTGTGTTTGATATCCATTTTCACGTATTGGGTATAGAAGGCATTCTGGAATGACAGAAACATTGTTTGGTACTTGTATTTATTGTATGTTCCTAGAATGGAATCAAGAACGGTACTTGTTCTAGTACACATCAATGGCCCATTCTGCGTTCTCATTTTTGAAAAACCGTGTCAATTTGAAACTTTTCTATGTTTTGTCCACCAAGAATAAAAGTCTTCTCCTTCATCACTCTTCTTTGTTGTAGACATCTTTGTAAGATGTACTCTTTACATGTAGTCTTCCACCGGATTCTTTCATCGATTTTTTTTTTCTGACATATAATATCAATTTTATTGCAAAAAAAAAAAAAAAATATATATATATATATATATATATATATATATAATGGAAGGCAGCCCTTTAAGTCTCAAAGACATGCCTAGGAGAGCAAGTCGGCCCCAAAAACCTAACAAACAAACATCCATAGATTGGTATCTGATCAACTGTTTAGAAATGGGCCCATGCCTGCTATAAGCAAGTCTGACAACTTTCGTGCGGTCAGTGAAAGTGAAAAAAAGATGAGGCCTAACTATGCCCAATATAAGTACAAAGTCCATTCTAAATATTATTTTTAGGAGTCCTATCCAATCACCTTAGATTAAGAGATTCTTAGGACTTGATCCCTTGCTCCAATACTAGGGGATGACAATCAAATTGAATACATTTTGATTCTTCTTAGATCCCATAGTGGTAGCCACATGTACTAACTACACCATTTTTTTTTTTCTTGGAAGGCATAAAGAAAATAGAAGGAAAACCAAATGCAATAGAAGGCTAAATGTTATGTATAACATGACCATGCACATAGCCATTGGATGAAGTTGAGGGAGTGTACCATGGATCCTCATCTTCATCCAACAGTTTATGCATGATTGTGCACCATGCATGATTATGCACACAACCCTTCCTCTTATAAAAATAATTATTATTATTTGTGCATACAAGACAGCAAAGGATTTATTTAAGTAGCAACATCTTCGCCAGCCTGGTGGTCAGTGTCTCAGGAGCAACGAAGAAGTCACATTTTTTCAGCAAATGACTCGTCCATCGTCGTGTGATGAGAGAGGTATAGAAAAGAGAGCCGAGATGAGGGATCGATAATCCTGGTCGCAATCTCTTTTCAATCTCAATTCAATTGGAGCTGGGAAGACTTGAGAGATCGGTTAAAAATCCTAGGCAATGGTATTATTGTCAGTCCATATCGATATATGTGATAAACTTATATCAACTTATTAGATTCTACCAAAAAAAAAATTATATATATATCAACTTATTAGATTCGACGATTTTATCTTTATTTTTATTTCACGGCGCACCATCATTTCACCCGAACACGATCCTCTATCTGCCCTAGTGCCTCCATTTGTAATTATAGCCATGCACTGGCCGCTCTTGAGAGGATCTGATTCTCATATTATCCCTTTCTGCCTAAGCATAAAAGCTACACAACCAGATAGCATTCTATTCCCCTACAATTGCTCCTGAGATCTGATTGCCCCCCCCCCCACCCCCCCCCCCCCACCCCTTTCCTCCATTTCACCGCCTTGTGCCTAAGCATAAGAGCTTCACAACCAAAAAACATTTTATTCCCCTACAATTGCTCTTGAGATTATCTGATTCCCCCCCATTTCACCCCTTTTGCCTAAGCATAATAGCCACACAACCAGATAGCATTTTATTCCCTACAATTTATATACAGATTTGATAGATGGATTGGGATTCTCACCTTAACACTGATCGCCCAGGTTTTGTTCATACCTACCTAGGCGAATCCAAGCAGTGTCAAAGGTTTTGTTCATACCTACAAGGTTTTGTTCATACCTACCTGGGCAATATCCAAGCAGTGATTTGACAGCTTTGAGCACGCTGCCTCTGTTTTGGTATGTAAAAGCATAGGTATTGATTCTCCGTTTGGACACTTGCCTATCACCCAGGTAACTTTGATCAGAAATGAAGGATCAGCGCTGAGGAGGGGAGCCAGATCCTTGGTGGATACTCTTCCAACTTTGGTTGACCACGAAATGGACCAGTAAAGAGTCGTACAGTCAAAAGACCAAACCTCTGCCATTTCTAGTCTCGGAAGAAAGGTCAAGATAAAGAACAGAACGCACAGAAATGATGCACTTGAAGCCTCAAAATTTAAAGATTTTAAGGTCTCACCTTACAGATCTATTGTTTCTGCAGAAGAAATCAGAACCTTTTAAAAAAAAAAAAAAAAAAAAAAAAAAACTTTCTAGACAACCAATAATAATAATAATTTGTTCAGTTCTCTTTGTATACATTCAGCTTTTCAATTTATAAACCTCCCTATGCTTTGCAGTAAAAATAAATAAATAAATAAAACAAATCATCATTTTCTACTATTCAACTGACTGAAAGAAGGAAACAACAGCCAAAAATAAATAAAAAATGAAACTAAATTATTCATTATTCAAAAGAGAGTTGCAGACACCACCTACATCAGTATTATGTTTATGTCACCTTCAATTCCTCAAACCATCGACTCATCATGCTAGCAAAATAAAGTGAGAACCTGAAGATCAAGGCCAGGCTAGGGCAAGGCTTTGATAATTGGACCTTCAGTCCTCATCCTTCCCACAACGACCAACTACTAATTAGTGTTGGAGTGGCAAACAAACATTCCCCAGCCATTACAACAGGCCTGCAAATGGCTGGTAGGCAAAAGTCCTTCATTGGCATCAGGCCACACTTCCAAGTAAATATTGGAAGTACTAGTTGGGCTTCAGTACCAGCTAAGTTACTTGTGATAAGTAATTTGCTTCTTCCTATTCCCACAGCAGGGTTTAGGAGACGAATAAAGTAAAGAACCTGGTCTTAACTTTTCGCTCTTCCTGCCATTACTTCGCCTCCTCTAACAGGAGATATAGCTTTGTCACCATGACCACCAATAAATCCTTGCAATACAGCATGCCACAAACGAACTCAGCAAAAACTATCATGAAAAAATGGCTTCAAAATAAAGAAAGAAAACCAAGATATTTTAATCCACTACGGTGTTGGGTTTAATAAAACAAGGGCAAGAAACACACTTTCTGGGATCACCCTATTTAGCAAATCTAAAGTAAGCAAGACCTGAAATCAATGGTCTTCTCTTATGTGTCCAGGGCTGTCATTTTACAAATAGGGCACAAATTCTTCTGCGTTAGCCATCGTTTGACGCAACCAGTATGGAAATCGTGCCCGCAATTCAGTGTCCCTATATCTTCCCCATCAACATATTCCTCCTGCATATATATCACAGCAAGTTGCTTAACAAATGTCCTCCAATAAAAAATAAAAATAAATAAAAAACTGAAAAGAAACCAATTGACTCTAACCTGACAAATACAGCATGGTTCAACCTCTGTAGGAGCTCTCATGGAGATTGACAAATATTTGTGTTGCTTCAAACACTTTAAAATTGTTTCTTCACTCAAACCAGTGCTGACATTTCCAATCCGCTCTTCCAGTGCCAGTAGTTCCTGAGATTCTCATTGTCATGTCAATTAATAATCTTTGATTCAAAGACAAGTAGATAATTCCTCCCCCCCCTT
>NC_056560.1:22308437-22338819 GCF_013358625.1 Macadamia integrifolia | reverse complement strand
CCCCCCCCCTTTTTTTTTTTGCTTACCTCATAAGACATGTTATCAACATCAAGCCGCATATCTCTGTGCCTGTCATGCAGGTCCGCCACCCCATAAAAAACTGATTGATCAAGGATCAGAACATCCTGGTACATTACCACGAGCAAATCAAATTCCCCAAATTTCAGATCCAGATATGGATTAGCATTTTTACACAAAAGATGAAAAAAGGCCAAATATAAAAATGTAAGTGAAACCTGCACAAGTGAAATAAAAACAAAAAAAAAAATACAATACACCATCCACATAATCAACAGAGGAATGCCAGGGTAATTCGCGAATAAAATGGGATTCAATCAGAGAGCTGACAGCTAAATTGCACAATCCCCACATTCTTTTCAAATCACTCATAACAGAAGAACCAATGAAAATAAATTAACTAAATTAAAGGAAGAGAGTAGGAATTTGAATCTTTTTCAGAAAGTTACTGAGGCTCCATCTAATCATAACTTTTTGCAAGTTAAAAATAAAAGAGGACAAAATAGAAAGGGAGAAAGACAGTATACCAGAATTTCCAACCTAAGCCACTTAATACTATATTATTTTCTGAACCCTCTACATGGTTGTTTAGTAAAATATAGAACTTAAGAAATAAACAGACTTGCACAAGAATCACGAGGAGATTTTTTTTTTTATATAAATAAAAAAATGAAGCTAACCTCGAATCTCAAGCCCTCACCCCTACGCATAAGGTCCAAGACGTTGCGAATCTGTTACACAAAAATCAGCTCCAATTAAATGTTATTTCAACATAAATATAATTAAGCGAAAAAATTTATGAGTAGCAGGGAATAATACTACAATAGAAGGTCATGCCAATCTTCTAGGTAATAAATTTAAGGCTATCAGAGATATAGAGACCCAACTTAATACTATAGAGTAAAGACAGTATACCAAAATTTCCAACCTCGTGATTAGAGCATAACTAAACAAAAAATGAACATAAATATGTAACGAAACAGGAATAGAGGATGTCTCTCATTCTATTGAGAAAAAAATACTATCGCACATTTATTGCTAAATGTAAATGTATATAGCCAACTGATTCTATAGTTGCTTCTTTTGATTAATTCTCAAAGCAAGTGCACGATTCAATGAGTTTGTGACAATTGGTGTTTCCAAGCCCTCCCAGCCTTGAATTTCGCTAATTGTAATTCCACAAAGGTGTGGTTAGGTACTTATCTATTACCTATCAATGGTCCCAACATTTGGGTGCAAAAATTACACAGCAACTTTTAATTATAAGCAGATGAACAAGCCTTGTCTATCGCAGATCCATGTAGCTGACCCCATTTAGTTGGCATAAGGCTTTGTTGTTGTTCTTGTTGTTGTTGTTGCAGATGGACAAGCCTTGCTGGGTAACTTCACATTTATACTCAAGGTGATGTTTGAGGTGCAGGATAAGGGAATATGGTTGTCAGTTCCAAGGAAGCATTTATAATTAGATCAAACTCCTATGAGGAAACTGAGTAACTGACAGTTTGGACTAACAGTTATGCCATCCAAAGTGTATTCCTTAGGGCAGAGGTTTCGTGGACAAACTTTCAACAGTTGACCATCATATTTCTTGAGGGCATAGGATTCCCTGAAATATGCCTCTAATGCAAGCGGAGCTTGAAATCCAGTGTTGCTGCACATCAAATATCCAAATCCCTGATTTGCGCCCATTACAGAAGCGATTTGATGTTCCTGAGTGGCTCTGGTTGTATCCCAATTGGTACTAAAACTAGCGTCTATGGTAGGGTTTGGAAAGGAATGGTATGCAGGGGTGTAGCGTGTAGGTAAAGTTTGGTAGCAAAATATGGCTGATTTGAGGAATTTATGAGATGTTAAAGGGCATTGGAAAAGGCCACAGAAACAGGGTATTGCAGATCTCTAGTAAAGGAGTCGAACTGGAGTGCCTTTTGCACTCTACTGGAGTGTTAAGTTTTTCTTTTCTCCTTTTGGCGTGGGCATAGGTAGGATATTAAACATCTTTGACGACATAGCCTCCCTAGGATCTTAATTGCTCCCTACTTGGACCATGTTCCAAGGTATTTAAAATTATGAGCAGGCCACTAGTGCAGTACCCAACTACAAACATGCCATTGAATCTACAAGATAGTTATCAGGATTCAAGACTACTCAAAATCTATAGTGCCATATCGAACTTTTTAAGTGAAAATGCAACAACAAAGTGGTGCAAAATGAGAGAAGATACACCAGAAAAGAACTTGAAACTATATGTTGAAAAAGAACAAACCTCAGATACCAGCCTGCTTCTCCCTTCACCAGCAGCAGCCAAAGTCCGCAATGAAAAGGGAATTCCAAGAACACCATCGCCTTGTCTCTCTGCCAAGAATGCTGACCTTGAATGTGGTCGATGATGCCCCTGGTGACTGGCTCCAGAAGGCAGCACCATTTCTTGGGAGGAACCAGAAGGGCCTGAACGGAGTGCAGTGAAAGGACTAGTCTGGGCTCCAGGCTCAGAGCTAAGCAACGAACGACGAACAAACTCTGATAATCTCTGTGAATGTAATGATGGAGGGTTGGGGTGAGGTATCCAGGCAGGGGCAGATGGATGGACACCTGAACTGGATCCAATTTGCGATGTGGAAGCAGCATTTCCAAGAATGTTTACATTATTTCCAATGGGTAAATTCCAACTTGTTGGATCTTGGGCTAGAGTTCTCATCTCAGTTGCTGGTATGAACATAGGATGTTCTGAGATGGTCCTAGGCATGCTTCTTGGGTTAGATTCTTCTCGTAATGCAGCACTTCTCTCCCCAGCAATGACAGAAGAGTTTGACAAACTACCAACCCTGGAATTGGACGATCCATTCCACGGAAATGGGTGCACATTCTGTCCCAAACCAGGAATGTGCATTACATGAGACTGACTCTGTAGGTGATTCATATTAGCCTGCAATGATGACAGCCTTGACTCTAAGGACTGATTAAATGGGAGCAGTCTAGATGCCTGGTGGGATGACCAAACTTGAGAATGCCGTATGGCATTCCCTGTCGACAATGGATTAGGTGATACAGAATCTTGGGGTTGTGCATGATTAACTCTCACACGGAAATTTCTCTGGGAGCTTTCACCACCAACAGCTACACTTAAAGCAGGATGGCCTCCAGGCGTTACCCTCATACCAACTCCAAATCTTGGAATTGACTGCTCTGCAGGATTAATAACTGGAGAATTTTCCAGAGGAGTAGGTACACTTGAGCTGCTAGCACCATTATTGTTAGCAGCAACAGCATGCCATGCACTGCTGTCTGCTTGCTGGAACCAGCTTGGACCTCCACCCAAGGAAGACTGTCCAGAAGTTCCTTCAAGGGCCTTCCTCTTACAGGATAAACGTCGACCATCCAATGAACAGCCTGGTCTGCCATTATTCTCTTCCAAAATATACCCAGAACCAGCAGCTGTCCCAAGAGGATCAGAAGAACCACTACCAGATGGAATCTGCTCCATATCTGATCCACCAGAATTAAAAGTATGAGGACTAGCATCACCTTCCATGGCCTGATCACCATTGCTACTGCTTCCTATATAACTTGCATTTAGGTTTATGTTCTGAGCAATACCATCTGAACTGGAGTGGTGCAAAAGCAAAGGCCCATTTGTATCTTGATTGCTATTGAGGTTAATATTAACACTTTCCAGAGAAAGAATACTAGTTGGTTCATATCGCCTTTCTTCTAGCCTTGAACCGACTCCAGCAGGAGCACTCATGGAAGATGACCATCCATGTTCTGTTTTTGTTTCATCACGCATCTGGCTTCGTGCATTTCCACTAGAACTAGGTTCACCTAAACTCCAGCCACTCAAGCTACGTCCATCCGGATTAACAGCATTCCCATACATAATACTTGTTTCACCAGGGGATAATATATACTCTGGCAACCGGCTTTCTACCGGATTTATCATATTATTCCAAAAAAGTTGCTGATTTACTCCAGTATTACTTGAACTAGATCCATGATCAAACTCAAAAGTTTCAGGGAAGTTATCAACAGTGCTTCTTTGCCCTTGCATTAGGGCCAATTGGTTTTCCCCTTGAATATTCAGACACAAGAAGTGAAATACATATAAGACCTCCCTGGTGAACCTGAGATCAGTGACCTGCATATAAAGATAAAAAAAACATCAAGTTTGGAGTCAAAAAGATGTAATCTGAAATACAGCAAACCATTAAGAGAAAAAGAAACTGCACTACAAATGAGCACAATCACACACGCATGCTCACAATAGAGTAAACCTTGATGAAAAAGGGAAAAATACACTACAAATGAGAGCACATTCACAGAGATTCATAAAAGTGCAAAAACATACAAGCAAGCACAAACATGAACTACACTTGAGCACAATTGACACACACGTGAGCACATCGAGAAATAAACAAATAGGGAGAACTTAGAAAACATCTTCTTCATCACAATGGAAAAGCAAATGCCACTGACAATAGCTGGAAGTACCCAAAAAGATCAGAGCTTTGCCAGATTAGAGGTAGAAATGCATGTAAAACATTTGAAGTTCTAATAATTCAACATGTAAGCAGTGAAATTTGGAAGGGAAGGTGAGTTGGTTAGATGAATATAAAAAAGATAGTCCAACAACTTCCATTTCCTTAACAGCATGACCATCCACATCATCACCCGCTCCAGGGACCAG
The DNA here is from genome assembly GCF_013358625.1 of Macadamia integrifolia. Taxonomy (NCBI): domain Eukaryota; kingdom Viridiplantae; phylum Streptophyta; class Magnoliopsida; order Proteales; family Proteaceae; genus Macadamia; species Macadamia integrifolia. The sequence continues at coordinate 22,334,120 of NC_056560.1, read as the reverse complement.
AGATCTGTTTGCAAATCCCCACACTTCGAAGTTTGAAGAAACACCTATTTTTATGAAAGTTGATATCTCTTCGACGGGTCAGAAAAAGAGGATGAGAAATGAGGAAACATTGGGAGTACATAAAGCATATTGGCCTCTCATCCAGCAAAGCATTTGCCCAATTAGATTGGGTTATGACCCTTGGGTCCTAAGGCTTGGCCCAAACCACATTATTTTTCACGTCCTCACTTCTAGATAATAATATATGATGGTCAATATCATCTTTCTAGAGCGGATGAGGATTTGCTAGAGCTATCAAAGGAATAAATCTACACTTGTATAAATACGAATAAAATACTTAGCAGAATATCAAATAATCATGTACCCAATTACTATTTGTTGCCCTTACAAGGATGAGACAATGAAACAAATCATTTGCTGCATTCTGAGTTCTGACATGCTTTAACCATGGCAAAATCACCCTGTTAAGCTTTCCAAACATTCCCCCCCCCAGGGGCACCACACTGTCCCAGTAGTTCTGATGTAAAACAATATGAAGGCAATCCAGAGTAATGAAGCAAATACTTATTTTCACAATTCAGCACTAGAGAACATGCTTGACCCTGTCTCCCATCAACTCAACTAAACCTATTCCTTTGGGCTGCCCAGTCGCTTGACAACTATGCACCCAACCTTCTGACTCTGCGGGAGCATGCCACAAGTGTTTTCCTAGCCTCCATAGAGTCCCTTGTTTTAGCAGTGCAAATAAGGACCTTCACCAAAATCTCAGAACCAGTGGATAAATCTCCAATTGGTCCAACGACTAGATTAAGCCTCGTCCGAGTGAAGTGTGGAAAAATAATGAATAGAATAAGAGAGATGGCTAACACAGACGCCTACAAGTGCAAAGAACCTACTTCAACACACTGCTAAAGAAAGAATAAAGGGATCAGCTATCAAAGTACCTCTACGAAGAGATACAGCAAAGAGACTAGGAATCACAAACTCTGGGGTCTGTCTCTGCTCAAGATTTCAGCTTTTGATCCTCACATCTAACAAACTGTCACAATACTCCTCCAAAGAAATGCAAGTGCAACTTCATTTTCCTAGGCAAAATCCACTCCATTGGATGCATTCATTGCTTTCCCTGATCACTTCAGGTCATGAACTATGAGATGTTCAGGCTTTAATGCTTGCAAAGCTGACCCACTGTAACCTTCAGGTTGGAAAACTTCTCCAACATGAGTTTTGGGCTACCATAAGTCCATGCACCATTCTAATTGTCTCTCATCTTCATTAGGTTGACAAAAGAATGGTCAGTAGAATGTAGATTTCCATTACATTCTACTATAACGGAAGTTTTTTTCATATGACTAGCGCGGCACTTGATCCGACGATAAACGTATGAATGTTGCGACCTAGTGGACAAGTGGTCGAAGCAGCCTCTCAACATTCTCGGAGTAAGGACGCGTAGTTCTTGCCCCTTGGACCTCACACATGCGGGAGCCTCATGCACCAGGTATGCCCTTTTTTTTGTTTTTTTTTCTTCATATTCTCGTAGTACCAATTCCTTAATAAGAACAACCCTAGTTTGTCAAAAAAATGGATCTCATATCAAGAGAACAATGTTATAAAAATAAAATAGCAAAAACCAAATAACAACTAGAAACGCCAAAATGAACATTTTCATTAGGGAAAGCTACTCTAAAATCCTAACTTCCAGATTTGATAATATTTTGCATTACATTCAAGGAATGAATGAGCGGGTTTATATGTCTAAGACACAGAAGTCAACTTCCAGGGAGTCGGAAATATAAAAAGGAATGTTGTTTTGTGCTCAAGGTTTGAAAAATGGGAATTGATTCAGATGAATCACCCGATTTGAATCAGAATTGGCCAACCTCAATCCCAATTTCACCTGTTTCTAAAAAAGTGTTTTGAAGGAGTCCTGACCCATTCCAGCCAATTCCGGCACAGATTTGATCAGATCTGAAGGATCCGACTGCCTTGCAAGTAATGGGCCCACTAATGAAATTGAAGAGATCCTGATCTGACAGCTTGATGTGGGCCAAATCAGATCTCAAAATTAACAGTTGTTTTCAACAGAATAACTATCATGTTTCAAGGATTAAAAAAAAAAAGAGTACCCAGTGTACGAGGCTCCTGCCACTGCGGGATCTAGGAGAGTCATAATGTACGCAACCTTAACCCCGCTTTGCAGAGAGGCTGTTTCAAGGATAATTTCCAGAAATAAAAGAGAATATAATTAGAACAATTAATGATGATTGATGAGGTGCAATTGAGAGGAGAGAGAAAGAGAGTCTGATAGTAGTACTAAAGGTGAGGAAAGAGGTAATAACAGAAAAAATTGGAGAGAATTAAGGAAGTTGTGATGGGAATGAAGGAGATAAAAACCTCGTTCAAAACAGGATCTAAAACTGAAGAAAGAAGAAAGAAGAAGAAATAGGGGAAGAATATCATCAACCATGGGGAAGGAGAGAGAAAAGATAAGAAGTGAGAGATAGATCCATCACTGTGCAGATGAGAGAGAGGACCAGCTCATAAGAGCAGGAAAAACGAGAGGAAGAAATAAGAAAGAAAGAAAGAAAGAGAAGAGAAAAAAAGAAGGGAGAGAGTTAGAATGGGGAGAAGAGAATACTCCTCAGCCATCAATGGTAACAACCAAACCAAATCAATTCATTCCATTCAAAACCAAGGGGGTGATTACATATATATAGAAACCTTAACCAGAAATAGACTCCACTAAGGACTCTTAACTTTCCTACTCTAAATGAACAACTAAAGCACACAAAGTAGTGGGCAAGTTATGAGTAATTTATTTCTTATTTTATTTGTTATTCAGTCTTGTGGTCAGGCTGGGAGCCCGGGATACTGAATATCCAGTTCTGATTTAAGTCTCCGTTTCCTGTTTTTAAATTAGTTTCCCTATTAGTTTAGGAAAATCTATCTTATCCCATGTAAGAGTTATATTTTCAACAACAACAAACTCAGCCTTATACCAACTTAATGGAGTCAGCTACAAGGATCCGTGCAAAACAAAATAAGGAAAAACTGAGGTCCGAACAAAAATGTGAAAAAAGACAACAGAAGGAAATAAGAAATGATACCAGAGAAGTGAAAGAGAGATGAAAGTAGGAGGAAAGAAGCACAACTCAGCAAGCAAGCCAGGAGAAACTCAGCTAAATGGGGTCAGCTACATGGATCTTTGCCCACCAATAGGCTCTATCCAAGGTCATACTTGGGACAAGACATAAGCTATGCATGTCATTCTTCAAAATTTCCTGCCCCTAGATCTTTTAGCTCCTTTAATCATAATTAGATGACTCCTCTTTACTGAGGTGTCCAAAGGCCTCCATTAAACATGATCATACCACCTCAAACGACTTTCTCGAAGCTTGTCATTAATCAGAGAAATTCCTAAATCAGCTCTAATACGTTCATTCCTTAATTTATCCTTCCTATTTTTGCCGCACATCCATCATAACTTCCTCATCTCTGCTACACATAGCTTCTCTATATGACACTTCTTTACTGCCCAACATGTTGCACCATACATCATAGCTGCTCATACTATAGTCCTATAGAACTTCCCTTTAAGCTTTAAACCCTTTAAGCTTTAAAGGAATGCATCGATCACACAACACTCTAGTCACTCCTCTCCACTTCATCCATCTCACTTTAATTCTCTGTGAAACATCATCTTCTATGTCACCTTCTTTATTCTGGTTGTCCCAAATATCTAAAATAGTCACTTCACGGTATCTCTCTCCTTAATTTTCACCGTGTCATCATCCATCATGGTGTAACTTAAGTTACACATCATATACTCTGTCTTCGATCTACTAATCTTAAAGCCTCTTGTTTCTAAGGTTGATCTTCATAGTTCTAACTAGGGGTGTCAATCGGTCGCACTAGGCCAGTCTCGGTTGGGCCTAGCCGGGCCTGGCAGGCCTATGTCTTTGGACCATGACCGACTTATTTAAGGAATGAGTCGGTCTCGGTCGGGTTCCGGGCTTCTCCTAATCGGGCAATTATCGGGCTTCTCCTAATCGGGCTATTATCGGGCCTTAAATGGGGTAATGTACCAATAAAGCCTTAAACGGACCTTAAACTTTCTTAGATTTAAGATACTTTAATTTATTTTGTTAAATCATCAACAATTTTGAAAAGCTATTACACTTAATTACAGCTAATAATTGATAAAAATATCAATATATACCCTATCCCCAAAAAAATCAAAATACCTATATAAACGGTTGGGTTAAACGTGTCGGTCCGATTCAGGCTTGTAAACAGGCCAGGCCGGGCTTAGACCCGACACATTTATTAATCGGGCCGGTCTGATTCGGGCCATAAATGTGTCGGGCTCTATCGGGCCTATTGGTGCGGGCTTGGAATTGACACCCCTAGTTCTAACTTTGTGTTAATCCTTGTTTTTGTCTCATCCATCAAAACGATATCATCGGTGAAGAGCATACACCACAGGACCTCGTCTTGGAGGCTCTTCGACTAGTCCATCCATAATAAGTGCGAACAAATAAGGACTTAAGGCTGATCCCTGATGTAACACAATAGAAATTGGGAATTCCTTGTCCTGCCCACCCACATATCTCACACTAGTCACCACACCCTCGTACATAACTACATATCCTCATTACATCCACATATTTACTCGACACCCCTCTTTTCACAAGAACATGTTGGATTAGATCTCTAGGGACCCTGTCATAGGCTTTTTCCAGGTCAATAAAGATCATACTGAGATCTGTCTTGTTAGCTCTATATTCTTCCATAAGCCTCCTTATTAGGTAAATAGGTCATGTCGTAGATCTACCTGGCATAAACCAAAATTGGTTCTCCGAGATATGAGTCTATCTTCTTAGACGGGTCTCAATAACCTTCTCCCATAATTTCATAGTATGACTCATTAGTTTTATGCTTCTATAATTCTTGCAACTCTGGATATCACCTTTATTTTTGTTGATCGAAACAACAATGCTTCTCCTCCATTCATTTGACATCTCACCTGGTCGAAATCTCTACTCTTCCTTTCTCATTTTTAGCAAACCTATAAATAGCTTTTGTGTTTAGGTTAGTATAGAGGTCCTCATATTTCTTTGCCCTGGCGCTCCCCACATGCACTAATTTAGTATATAATTCTCTATTCTTGTTTGTTTTTCTTTGTTTAAGAGTTTGGTCAGCTATAACTCTTCCAAAAGCAGCCTGTGGAGTTTCCTTATTTATTTCGGTTACTTGTTAGGTAGTTAAATTAGTGCATGTCATTCCTATTGCTGTCCATGCATGACAACTTTCTTTTATCTTTTCCTTATTATTTTATTCACTTTAGGATACCACCACATCAGCCTATTGAATGGCATGTGCATAGTTCTATCACGTTTTAGTTTTCAGTATTATTTAAAGCAATAGTGGGCAGGCCTATAACGTGATGGTTAAGTTGCACAATTGTGGCATGTTAGTCACAGGTTCAAAACTTGGAAACAACTTCTCCTGTGAAGCAGGGGATAAGGCTAGGTACATTTGCCCCTCCCAGACCTTGCAATAGTGGGAACCTTGTGCACTGGGTTGCTCTTTTTTTTTTTTTTTTTTTTTTTTTTTTTTTAAAGCAATGTAGGCCTAAGGCCAACCCCCAAGAGGAGACCGAATCAACTCCTCATATGAGGACCTTACCAAAACTCCTTGTACGCTGGTTGGATGTCGTGTGTCCTCCAAAAAAAACACAATTACAAATTCTTATGATTCTTAACTTTTCTTCTCTTTCTCCCTTTTTTTATCTGTCCCACATTCTCTCCTTTGGAGAAGACGACGAAGAAACAGCAGCCCGGCCCCACCCCTCGTATTCATTCAATGCTGTCCCACCCGGTGCAACCTCACCCCAATCCCGTTCTTCGGCAACCATATGAGAGCATCTGGTTTGTAATTCCAAGAACTATAACAAATAATTCAAAAACCCAAAAAATTTAAAAATAAAATACAAAAAATTGGAAATTTAAAAGTGGGAAAAACTTTACAGTACCCAGGATGAAGAAGGCAAGCAGGGAAAAATAAAATCAAAGATACAGGTTAGGTAATTTACGAGATCGAGACCTATGGTAATCGATGCATCTTGCTGTGGTTACAACTTATAGCAAAGGTTGGAGGGTGATCTATTCTGGGTTTATCTATTCCCCTTTGGCTTCTGGTTGTAGACTCAAGTGATCTATTTTAATGAATCTTTTCATCGAGGATGATCAAAAGCATGCTTGGGAGTTCTAGATTTGTTCATATCTCAGGTTTGGTGGTTTCAGGCTCCAGCCATCCTCGTAAATCTAACTTTTCCCTCATTCAGTAAATACATCCCTCGTTCTTGGACCTGAAGGGGGGAAAAACAAAAAAAAACAAAAGTGAAGGCAGGACATAATCCCGGACTCCAATCATTGCTACAACTACAAACTAGCAAACTTTGTGAAAGTCTGAAACCCTAGACAGAAATAACAAAACTGCCCTAGAGAGTACTTTGGGAGATAAATAACAGTATATATGAAGACCCCTGCTGTCCTTGTGGGAGGAAGAACAGTAGGTGGCACAGTGGATTGGGAGAAAAAAGAACTAAGGGTGGGGCGGTGAAGCGATTGAAGTTTTGAGTGTAAGAAAATAAGGAATCTGCTGAATATAGGGAGCTCCTCGTCTTTATTGGTGAAGATGGTTTCAGGTTGCAGTTCATGGTAAGTGAATGGTCCCACTTCATTTTGTGGATGTTTTAAATATAATAAATAAATAAAAGGATAACAATGGCCATGGGAGGAAAGGTTATCAGTAACAAGGAAAACATGTGGCAGTAATTTCTTTCCTTGAATGAGGAGCTGATCCGGACTCCCCCAAGATTTGATGAAAGGAAATTAAGTTCATATTGAGGCCATCACCTCTCTCCCACCCACGATATCCTCTCTTTTCTCTCCTGATGTGGATCTGGGGTTCAAAAACCCAATTCGGATCACTTATGGGCCCACTTGAGTAATTTATGGTCCAATAAAAGGATTGATGGCAAAATCCATAAATAAACTTAAGTTTATAATAAGGGTGGAAATACTGTCATTAATGAAAATCAAATAACAACAGCAAAGGCACCATAAGTGAGAGGAGAGGGCTTATACGTGAAAGGGCAATCTTGGAATGGGAAAAAACACAATGGCAAGAAGTAATGAAGTGGAAAAAGAGGGGCAACAATATGGGAATTGTGACAAGGAATAAAAATCAAAATAGGGTTGGAACCATCATCTTCAACCTTGAGATAGGAAAGAGGAAACACTAAACCAGCATATGATGGGGTCTTTGATCTCTACCAAACAAACCTGTATCGACTCGAGATTCCAAGGAAGGATCAATGCCTCAAAGTGCTATCGATTCCAACCCATGCATCCTTAAACCAGCAGAGAAAATCCCGAAACAGATTCAGACAGAGTAACGAACCCTATGTTAATCACTTGCTGTAAGAACAGAAACTGGGATTAAGAAGTTGATAAAAAGAAGAGGAAATCGGAGGAGAAGAGAAGAGAAGAGAAGGGGAAAAGAGAACAATAACAGGAACAAGAGGGAGAAAGAAGAGGGAAGAGGTCACACAACCTTGCTAAGCCATCGTACCACTCGGGTTACAATAACAAATCTGAATTTTTCCTTCCTTGAATCTGAATAATACGATGGTTACACAAAAGTATATAAAGACTCAACATAACCCTATTCCTATTTTGGAACTGAAACAAAAGAAGAATCCAGCTCCAAAGGGGAAATAAAATCTGACTCTAAAATGGAAATAAAATTGACTCCAACTTAACTCCAAGTAACTGACATCTAGTAAAGAAAGAAATAAATAAATTGCAAGAATTACAAAATAACTCAAAGTTCGTCTCGATCTAAATTGCCAAAAGGGTCAATCCAGTTCAGCAATGATTCTGCATCATCTCCTCTTTCCCCTTCCCACAACTGGTTTTTCTGGTTCTCTTCTTTCTTCTCACTTTTCTACTTTTCTTCTATCGATCCGACCCACCACCAACAGATCCTCCAATTGATCTGCATCTCTTCCCGTGGGGATGAGAAAGAACCAGAGGCTCACGAGAAGGGAAAATGAGGGAGAAATAAGAAAGAAAGAGAAAAGAGAGAAAAGAAGGGAGAGAGCTAGCATGGGGAGGAGAGAGAATACTCTTCAGCCATCAACGGTAACAACCAAACCAAATCAATTCATTTCATTCAAAACCATAAATCATGGGGAGTGTACATATATATAGAACCCAAAACCAGAAATAGACTCCAGTAAGGACTCTTAACTTTCCTACTCTAAATAAAAAACTTATTTTCTTATTATATCCGTTATTCAATCTTTTTCGTAAGGCTGGGACACTAATATTATGTTTCATATCTGATTAAAAGTTTTAGTTTCCTACTTTAATTTAGTTTCCATATTAGTTCAGGAACAACATCTAACCCAATGCCAGAGTTCTGTTTTCTTCTTTGTTTTTCTTTCTTTATTAGTTCAGTTAGTTAGGTACTCTTCCAAAAGCAGCATGTGGCTGGAGGAAGTTTCCTTATTTATTAAAGTTACTTGCTAGGTAGTTTAATGCAATCCTCAGTTCAAAAACCCATCTGGGATCACTATGGGCCCACCCAAGTGCCTAAGCAGGTTAATGTGTAATGGTAGTGGTAATCTAATAATTAACCAGATTTTCAAGTGGCTACTTCGTAGGTAACAGAGTCCATCCTCGGACCCAAAAGGGGACTTTTTAAATGTTGTAACAGAAGCCCCTGTTTCCATAGTAAAGAAGTGACACCTTTCAAATGAGAAAAAAAATAACCTGACAGGCCCAGATATTCTTTCTGCCAAGTATCACAAATGTTAGATCTTCTGATATGTCTTTCTCGAAGGGAGAAGGCGGGGATCACTTCCGCAGATTATTCATTTTTACCATTTAAGAAAAGAGCTCTCTTGAACCCCTCCTTTATGATCTCAACGTGGAGCTAAAACCCTGCTTTGAAACTATAGCTTTAATAACTATTGGTGCAGAAAGAACGCAAACCGATGGATATAGGTCGCACGACGTGTGATATTATTTGTATGATTAATCAAGGCATTATGATCTGTGAAGGTAAGATTGATCAGGCATGATACCCTCCTTTAGGGTATATGCCTTGGGAACAGTCCCGTTGGGGCCTAACACCACAAGCAAAATTTATTCTCAATAGCTGATTCTTTTCATTTTGGTATCATCCGGTAAATCTCATGGAGTGGAAGTAGTGAATTTAGGGCTCAAAAGAAAGAACTTAAAGATTATAAGCAAGGATTAACGTATCAGTATCGCGTATTGTATTGATACCCATCAACACCGATATGATACGATACAAATTTAAGCCTATTATATAGTAACCCTTTTAAAGATACTAATACGATATACGTATCGTATTGATACAACACCGATACTGAAACGATACAATACGGACCGATACTTTAAACCCCTTCTTTAAGGTTACTTTTTCTTGTTGAATGAACCATGTCATAGAATGGTTTTTATACTAAGACGCGGTTGGATAGAGTCTCAAATGTGATTGATCACAGGCATTGACCTAGGAAAATCTACCCAAGTACATTCCTTACGGACAACCATTGTGCTAACACACCTTTCCAAGCCCACCCACCACCTCTTCTCGCATTGGCTACTTTTCTCCCTTTTTTGCTTTTGCAAAGACGAATAAAGGTATTCTATTTTCTCTCCTATTTAGTACGGAGACGAAGAATAAAACTAATGAGAATAGTTGTCACGGCGTCTAGGCGTCTCAAGGCATTGGAGATGGTCCAAAAACAACGCAACACCAACAAAACGACCAAGGTGTCCACCTAGGCAACGCCTTGACAACTATGTTGATGAGGACATCATCAAGGGGTTTAAGATATATTAGAGGAGACACCAACGCAAATAAAAACATTGTGGCTAGATGTCGAATGGATGCATATTTTTATTTACTTACGCGGATTGTTTTATTTTGTTGTACTTCATTATATTTGGTGTCAAAAACTGTTATGTACTAATTTTGTAAGGGAGTCATTGATGAAGTAGTAATTATGAGGGGGTAGTTATTGCTGAAAAAGTAGTTATTAGAGAGTTATTTCTCTTTTTTCCACTTTGGGGTTTTATAAGGTTGAATTTCGAAATGAAAGGAAGATGATGTTGAAACTCAAAGATTTGTCCTATTATTTGCAGTATGAGTGATTCCTTATGAGTGATTCCTGCAAACCTTGGAGTAAATCCAAATTGGTGTTGAAGTCAAGCCCCCTCACTCTTCCCAAACTCTTCCCTCTTATGCTATCACCCTCTTCCTCTCCTCTATTCCTTTACTACCAGTCCCAATTTCCCCAGTTTTGTCTTAAGTTCATGGTTCAAAAACACAGCGATATCTCACCGAAATCCCTAATATTTCGTTTGTTTTAAACCGAAACTTAATGGTATACAAAACATAAAAGTACATAATTTTGGTCATTTTGTTTCGAAATTTTGGCCATCTCAGTCATTTCATTTCGCTAACTTCAGATACTCCAGCCATTAGCCCCCCAAAATCGCCAAGCGAAACACATGGAAAAAAGTACATTGTTTCGGTGAAATTTCAGTATTTCAAAACCACTGAAACACCAAACAAAAAGAGTTCTTGAACCTTGCTTAAATTATAGCCTCAACCACAATGTGGATTCATCAATTAACAGCACAGAGGCAGCGGGACAGCAAAGGAAGACTTGTATTAGATGTCCCAAACCTGTCCTGCATCACAAAATATCACTATATTTATTCCTTTTTCTACTTCTTCCAAGCGTAGGATAACCCCAAGGGATTGTGGGTAATGAGGCTTTAAAGCATACCACGGCTTGAGGTTGCCTTCAACCTAATGACACCTCTAATGGTGGTAAACCAGGAAAAGGTTGTGGTTGATTGAACTGGACCAAATAGGCTCGGATGGGCCTGAAAAGTTAGAGGTAGGTTGTTTAACTCTCTACGCCAATAACTCCATCACACTATTTAGCGATTCAGCAACATAAAGTTCCACGGAAATTGACTACAATCATGGTTGGCGGGAAGATTAAATCAAGTTTTGTTGCAGGTGATGGAGGGCCGGTAGGGTAGGGAAGAATCCCTAAGATGAACCCAGAGTTGCAGGGGAGGGAGAGAGGATTTGCACAAGAGAAAGGGTGGGGAAGATAATCGCACACACACTGCAAGCACAAACTACAATATTCAACTCATCACTTCATTATTCAATCTGAGTTCTAATTGCACAATTACATGTATTTAAATAGTAAAAGAAACCAACATTTAAAGGAAACTTACTTCAATTTGGAAACTCAAATTGATCGGAAATTAAATCTTCACAGCTATCTCCTAATTGCATATTAATTTCAAAATAGAAAAAAATAAAATCCTAAAAGATCCTACCAGTCGAAGACACAAATTGGATCCAATTCAACTCTATCTAAATACCCAAATGGGTTTGGATCGGTCCACGGGTGTACATCTACATCAACTTCCCCAGTGTCGAAAAAAACACGTCCAGTTTTGTAGAAGGGTAAGAAAAAATCTCACAAATGGGGGGTGAATTGCTCCTTGTCTGTAAAACAAAAAATCCAAGATATAAAGCAGTGGAGGTGCATTCAAATCCAAAAAATCATGGGGGAGAACAAACTCATGATGGGGAATAGTTGGCTCTATACTGATGTCCACCATTACTTGATCCGCAATCTTCTCATATTCTGTTGTCATTACTTATTCCCCGTCCGGATGATATTTCTCTTGTATTGCCCCATTTGGCTCATCCTGTGGCTGCACTATCGGTATTTCCTTCTTTGATTCAATCAATCCGTGAAGAACAAATGTCTGAGGCATATGGAAAGGTTGAAGGGTGCGCAAATTTTCATCACCATCAAGGATGCCATTTTGGCCTTCCAACCAATCTCGACCCAATTTAATAATGCGGTGAAAAGAATCAAACACTTCACAATAAGCACCATCACAATCTGAGAAACGGAGAATTCAATAAAGACATGTAGATCTAATAATAATTTGGTCGGTCTTTGATAGTATTATATCCACCATACATCGCAAGACAAAATTGTCGTGTTGCCTATCATCAATCAACAAAGTAGCAAAATTTCCATTGGGCAATCGAACTCTGAACTTGAACACAAAAGACTCCACGGCCACATTTGTAATTGGACGCACTTTAGGCCACTATGGCAAGAGAACACTTAATGCAAGGCTTAATGGCAAAACGGAAAATATATGGAGTTAAGAGGGTGGTAGAGGGTGGTAGACTGGTAATTATATAAAAGTCCTTTCGTGAGTGGCACAATTGTAAAAATGGGGATTTCTAGTTAAACAAAAACGAAGGTCACATGTGGGTGGGGCAAACTTGGAAGCTAATTAAAAATATAGTCGAAAGATGATAAACCAAAAAGAGGAAAAAATACGGAAAGAAGAAAGTAAATAGAAAGTAGGGGTGGGAATAAATCACCGACATAAAGAAGGGTTGGGGTCCCCTTTGTGCAGAAGGAACCAGCCGGCTCTACTATTGAAGATGAAGCCGGCGACGAAGGAGGTGACATGGAGAGGAGATCAACGGTGATGTCACGACTTCAAAGGAGGCCGAGTGGAGAGGGCAACTTCAATGGAGGGCTCGAGCACAGGTGTGTGTCCTAGTCTCTCTTACTCTCACTTTTCTTCTTCTTCTGGTCTTCTTTTTTTTTGTCACTGAGTAGAATCCTAGCAGTAGGAGGGGGTTTGATCAAAGAAAAAGGGAAAAGAAAAAGATCGGTGGGTTTTGTTTTAGTGGAAATTGAAAGAGGATTTTGTTTCAGAGTTATGAGAATCGAGAGGTAGGATGTGATACAAGGATATTTTTTTTTTTCTCTTTGCTTTTCTCAACTCTTACCAGAGCTAAAAAAGCAAGCGGAATGGAAAGGGAATGAGAAGGGTTGTTAAGGATAGGATCCTTCGGCTCTGATACCAAGTTGATGGAGGGCCGTTAAGGGTAGGGAAGAATCCATGAGATGAACTCAGAGTTGCAGGGGCGGGAGAGAGGATTCACACAAGAAAGTGGGGGGAAGAGAACTGCGCACACACGGCCCATAGGCACAAACCACAATATTCAACTCATAACTCATTCTTCAATATGAGTTCTTGCACGATTACATGTATTTAAAAAGTAAAAGAAATATTGAGTTCTAATTGCAAGATTACTTGCTTTTTGTGCTACCATCAACCACCTTTGGATGGAGCATAATCTTAGTGGATGGACTTCCAACTCTAAATCTTTTGATATGATTTGGAAAGCCATCTATTTTGATGTCTCGTCCAAGCTCAGTAGTTCCCACCATGGTTTTGTCTTTGAAACCCCGAGGAAAAACATATTGTCGTCTCCTAGGGTTTACCTATTTCTATCTTGTCTCCCCCTCCCCCAGCCCCCTAGGCTTGTATCCCTCTGTTGCTTCTTGCAACTCTTGGCCTATTGGCCTTTTATATCCCCCCCCTTCTTTCCTGGTTATTAATTTATTTACCCACAAAAAAAAAGAGTAACAGTCTAAAAGAAACCAACATCAAAAGGAAACCTACCCTAATTTAGAAACTCAAATTAATTGGAAACTAAATCTTAATAGTTATCTCCTAATTGCATATTAATTTCAAAATAGAAATAAATAAAATCATAAAAGATCCTACCAGCCAAAGACCCAAATTGGATCCAGTTCAACTCTGCCTGGATAGCCAAATGGGTTTGGATCGGTCCACGGGTGTGCATCTGCATCAGCTGCTTTTGCTATCGTCACAGGGGAGGATTTGGGGAAAATGCACCTGGTGTTTGGGTCGCACAAAGGGGATACCCTAGGTTGATTCGGTCAGTATTCAGAGAGTTCAAAAACAATTGTGGCCGCAATTACTGCCCAGAAACAGAGTAACGGTAATAGTCACAGCAAAGAGAAAACAAGGCAGAAAAAAGAGGAATGGAGAACATTCCTACAATGGGAAGTTATGAATGTAGGGAAGAAGGGGAGGAGAACAGCCAAGCAGCCCCAAGCCACACATGCATCACTCAACTAAAAACTCAACTTTTCATCCTTCCAATCTCCATAGTATTACAAGCATACTTAAAGAAAAGAAATTACATCCAATAAGGAAACTAAACAAACTAGGAAAATAATATTTTCATAGGGTTTTGGTTTTATATGTACTTGGCTTGAATAAGAAGCACTGGTCAAAACAAAGAGGAGGAAGGGTGTTGTCCTCTACCTTGACGCAACAGAGAGGTGGAAAGCAACAGCACTGTGATGGTGAGAACTTACTTTGTTCGAGCTCTGATGGTTCTTCAATTTTGGAACAAGATCTCAACCCACGTGCCTCTGGAATCCACTCAACAGAAACTCAAAAGAGAAGGCACTATCTGAAGAGTAAACTTCTGGAAGGCAGACATGGCTCAGTCTCGGTTGCAGGTATGGCTACCAAAATCTAAGGAATTTTCGGGTCTAGGTCTTGGGTGATTGAATCACCTAGGGATGAGTGATCTAAACTCCAAATCCCCAAGAGATTAATCCCCGTCTATTGGGCTGCACATATCTTTAGTTACAGAACTGAGAAATAAATAGTTTACTGGTAGAAAAGAGAGAAAGGGAAGAGTGACAGCAGTGTAGAATAGGGAATAGGAGAAGAAGAACAATGGAAGAAAGAAAACCTAAATGAGAGAGAGAGGAGAGTACACACTCACAATTGGTGACCCGCAGGTTAACCCATCCTTCACATTCATTTCAATCCAAATCTGTCTTTGGTAACATAGGGTACAAATATATAGAAAAATTAAAAAGAAACAAAACTCCTATTCAAACTATAAAACCAAAACAGATTCCAAATCAACTGGCCTATCTCATACGACTTTGACTTCAACAATAAATACAACTCCAATAAAAATTTTAAAATTACGAAAAAATATATATAAATTAATAAAATCTTAAAACATCCTAATGGACCAAAGACCAAATTTGGATCCGGTTCATCCCCCTATGGGCTCCCCAATGGATTTGGGCCGGTCCAGATATGTGTTCTTGCATCAGATGGCTGGCAGGAAGATCAACCCAAGTTTTGCTGCAGGTTTTGATATCACTACAGGGAAGGATTTGGGGAACATAAACCAAGTGTTTGGGTCAGCCAAAGGGGGTTCGAAAACAATATCAGTGGCTGAAAATAATCATCCCAGAAACAGAGTACAGTAATAATAACAGCATATAGTAGAAAGCAAGAAAGAGGAATGAAGAACACTCCTAAGACAGGAGGTTCTGAATGCAGGGAAGAGGGGGAGGGACAACAACCAAGCTTCCCCAAGCCATACAAGCAACACTCAACTAAAACTCAACTTTTCATCCTCCTAATTCCATCATATTACAAGCATGTTTAAAATTAATGAAATTACATCCAATAAGGAAACTAATCTCAGGATAATCCCTACATAGCTAACTTTATCTAGACCATTTCCTTCACTACAATTTACATCATGGTTTAAGTGACTTAAGTCAGTCCATGTCATTCCTTTTGGTGTCCATGCATAGGAAAAGTTCCTTTTATCTTTTCCTTATTATTTTCTTCAGTTTAGGATACTGCCACATCTTATCATTGATTGACATTGTAGAGTTCTACCCTGTTTTAGTTTTCATCCCATTGATTGGCATTGTAGAGTTCTACCCTGTTTTAATTTTCACTTTTATTTAAAGCAATGTAGGCCTACTAATGCCACCCCCATGATTTGATAAAATGGAAATTAACTGATTTAATAATGAGGTTGTTGCCTCTCTTCCCTCTCCTCCTTCCCCTCCCCATGATTGGGTTTTTTTGGTTCTTTTCTTTCTTCTCCCTTTTCTCCTTTTTTTCCATCAATTCCACCAGCAGCACATCCTCCGACAGATCTGCATCTCTCACCATGGGAATGAGAGCATGAAACTAAATCTCGGTCAAAACTGACTGAAAGATCCAGTTGTCTCAGGTTCAGGACTGGCTGAAACAAAACCTAGGGACAATTGAAACAAGATCCGGCACGTCTCAGTTTCAAGCCTAACTGAAACCAAGTCCAAAACCAAAATCTCAATCCTTGGATGAGAGAGAATCAGCTCAAGAGAGAAGGGAAAGGTCTCCTGCATGTGCGAAGTAAAGGGAGGCAAGAACCACGTAGCCTTACCCCGAGAATGTCGAGAGGAAAAAAATAAGAAAGGAGGAGAAGAGAGAACACTCTTCATCCATCAATGGTAACAACCAAACCAAACCAATCATTTCATTCAAAACCATAAATCATGGGGGATGGTTACATATATAGAGAAACCCAAAACCAGAAATCGACTCCATTAAGGACTCTTAACTTTCCTACTTTAGATAAACAACTAAAGCACACAAAGTCATGGACTAGTTATGGTTTATTTTTTTATTCTATTTTTATTCAGTCTTGTCATCATACTAGGATACTACATCATGAAGATCCCAGATCATGACCAAATCACCATAGCATAAATAATATCATAATAGACAACTTTTCTATTTAATAAATAACAACAACAAGAACAAGGGGCTAAACGAGGAATCCATCAAGAGTTAAAGCAACCAAATGAAGAGCATAACATTTTCAAGAAAAAGGAATCCAGAAGTAGAGACAAACCGAAACGGGTGCTACCAACTCGTTGTAACAGGCAATGAAATATGTTTAGCCGTCATTAAAATGGTGTACAATGCACAAGGTTCCCGCCATTGTGGGGTCTCGGGAGGTTCATAATGTACGCAGCCTTACCCCCGCTTCGCGGAGAGGCTGTTTCCGACTCAAACCCGCCACCACTGGGTCCCAATGGAGCAACCTTACCATTACCAAGGTCTGCCCTCTTAATTAGGCCATCATTATTACACAAACTCCTCCCACACGAAAAACATAGAAATAGATTAACAGACAAACTTGAAAATACACAAAATTATCACATTTCAATCGACCATGGTTGCAGACTAATTAAGTCTAACCTTCAGTACTTCTTACCTTTTTCCTTTTGTGGGGTGTAGAGCAGTAGCTTCAGCTTTTTCAAGAATTTATAAGCACCAAAACCTGTTTCAGCATCACAGTCATCCAATTCAAAAAGAAAACCCCATATTCAATCAGAACAATCAGCTAACTTGAAGTACAATGAAGCTCTAAAATAGGAAAATGTAGAGCATCAAAAGAGAAAAATCTAGCCGTGCAGGCATGCATGAGTGAAATCTGTATTATTCATCCCAGCATGTGGAGTACATGCAGATATTCACAAAGTAACCGAAGTTTACGAAGAATCAATGACAAACAAAACCGTTCCTTGATGGAAGTAACATGACAAAACGCCACATTTCACCACAAATGTATGACAACAAAAAAACGAGAAGCAAACACCGAATGAACCACAAGATTTTTTTTTTTTTTTTTTTTGAGAACAAAACAAAAGAAAAAAAGAAGAGACTATTACCGCTGAGAAAACCCTAAACGAGGGTCGCCGTCCTTAATTCCCGTCACAATATTTTCGAATAAAAAATAGCAAATTTCCTCGGAACTGAAACCACAGAATTATGGTCCATTAAATCAAATAAAACTTATAAACAATTATCGAAACTAAAATTACCCAAAAAAAAAAAAAAAAAGAGGAAAAACCCAGTACCTTGATTAACACGGGACGATGACGATCGGCTACGAAGATCGATAGATTTATCAATCCCTCGACGGTCGGTGTCTAAAACGAAAGGGAAAAAAATTTCTTGTTTTTTTTTTCAAAAGAAGAAGGAGCTGAAGAGGGGTCTCCCTCGCTCTCTCCGCAAATGTATTCTCCCTCTTCCAGCCCTCTTCCTCTCTTTTTTATTTTCCCCTCTTCTTAAAATAGAGATGAAACGAAGCCATTTGAAGAAATGGGTAGAAGGGAAAAAATAGGTAAGATGCGTTGCACTAAGAAGGAGAGAGAAAAAGGAAATGGGTTAGAGAGATTTGATGGGTTCCATAACTAGTTGAAGGAGAGAAGAAGAAGAAGAAGATGAAGGAAGGAAGGGTTGGGTTGGAAGAGGAAAGTAAATAATGATAATAACAATAATAATCTAGACAGACGAATTCAATCTTTCTCTCCTCTCCTTTTCATGTGACGAAGGTGTGTGGGTATTGAAAATGTGAGTACACGAGTATAGTAACTCCCCTCCTCTCTGTATCTCACCAGAATCTCTGTACATGTAAAAAAATAATAAATTAATTAATAACCGAAGCAGAGAGAAAGAAAAGATGGAGAAAAAGAGAAGAAAAAAAAAAAGGAAACGAAGGTGGAGTTGTCCTGTTGGGACGCTGACCAATGAAATAGGATAGGCGTTCAGACTTGTGTGCGCAGAGAGAGAACGTCTTTGATTCTCTCTTTCTCTGTCAATTGACTATTCTTTCCTTTCTTAAATAGAAAAACCGGACAAGCTCCAGATGCGCGCGCCGTAATGCTTCACCCACTCTCTCTCTCTCTCTCTCTCTCTCTCTCTCTCTCTCTCTCTCTCTCTCTTTCCTCACACCAAGCTTCTGTCCTTCCATTTGCTTTACATCGTTTTAACCATTCCATTCATTACCCAAAAAACACAAAGCCATTCCATTTCCGTATTTTTTCCTTCTTTAGAAAACTGTATGGTGTTATATATACTCGACATTCTTTCTCCTTGCTGATATTAGATATTTTTACCTAAAAAAACACGTAAAATACTATTCTCTCTTCTTATTGATACAAATTTGGATTCAGATCCTCTCGGGGTGTCATCAGAGGCCCAATGCACATCCAATAGCTGAAAGGACCTAGGATTATGTGTCCATATGTTGGGTTGTATACCCAGATCCTTCAGTAATTGAATGCGTGTTGGACTTCCAGTAGTCCAATGGCACTAGAGAATATTTGATTCCCAAAATTTTTTACGCATTGATAAACCATGCAATGCCGACATGTGTTACCCATTGACTAGTGCATAGAAATCCAACTTATATTGTCAATGGTATCGATTTTTTACCTAATTTATAATTGTGAAGGGAATCGTTGTGAAATTACATGGCTCATACACCAATGTAGGTCCAGTCATAATGCGGTTAAGGGCATCCAACGTGGGGGGATTTTTCATTTCAAGAGAGGTTGCAATCATTTCACCTTTCCTGTGTTTCGGTGCAATGGTGCATACGCCATGCCACGTAGCCTAGTAGCCTTATTTTTCCTTTTATTTTTTATTTTTTCTAATATTCTTTATTTTTTTATTAAAATTTTAGTTTCTCCCATATTCTCTCTCTAAAAAAGAGAAAGTTTTATAAAAAGAAACTAGCATCAAGTAGTAAGTGCCATTTCTTTTGCTAACTAAAAATATCCTCTCTGATGACTTCTTGCATTGGTGGTGGCCTTCTTTTTGTTCTTATACCCAACCCATTTGAAGGAGAACTGAAGAGTCAGGTTTGCTTTTTATAAGCCACGTATGAAAGTTACAAAGCTAACTCCTCCTCCTCCTCTACCGCCTCTCTTCTCTATTCTCTCTCTATCTCTTTCTTACTCTAATGTGTCATGATTCGTTGGATTTGTTAAGTATTCATTGTGTGTGATAGATATAGTACTCCCTGGGTCTTGGGGTATAATGGGTTTTTTATTTTTTTAATAACGGGTTCAATGAAAGCTGTGGTTGGCATGACACCTACTCTAGCAGATTGTTTGGTGTATCTGTGTAAAGAAAGGTGTTGGAGTAATTTTTTTTTGGATTTTTTTTTTTATTATTATTTATAAGTGGAATAAATTTCTGTAACTCCTCCCTTTGTGTGCAGAGAACTTAATTGTCTGCACACAAGGACTGTGATTGAACGTATCTCCATTACATGTGTTAGCGTATGAAGGTTTATCAAAAAAAAAAAAAAAGTGTTAGCGTTGAAGAATAATCACCACCATCCATGTGATAATGCTGTTTTTTTAACAAATGGGATAGGAAAGGGATAAGAATCAACCCTCCATGGCCAAAGAAAATATTCAATATGGACCCCAATATCTAATGTGGATGGTGATGTCAAAGAAATTCTACATTCTAAGAGTATATAGATAATAGGTATGCAAGAGATTGCTACTTAATTGTGTGACCCCTGCGTTAGACACGGTGTGCAAAATAATCATATTGATCTTTGCGCTATCACAAGGGCAACACGACCAGAAAGCGATATTTTCTCCATAGGTAATAGATAGAGGAAGACTTCGTATTGCGAGAGCTAGCTACCTAACTTAAGGGGTGAAACTCTGAATTGAAATACCAACCACCATTAATCTATTGAATTTAAACCTCAAATTTCAATGACTTTATTTCATGAAGAAAGGAAAATTTTGAAATTTCATAACACATGATATATTTTTCCCATTTTATTAATATATGAGGATAATAAATATATTGGCTCTAAGGATGATTTTGGGATTTGATTAATTACTTGTCACCAGTTTCGTGATAGAAAGAATATATGTCATCTAAGTCATGCTTTTGAATAAAATAAAATAAGAGATATGCTTCTCAACTTGATTGACCGTTAAGAATGAAGGAAATGGGTCAAAAAAGGATATTTTTCAAGCAAATAATTTCATCAATTTGATAAGACAATTCTAGGAGGACTGGGGGGATGAGCTACCTAACTGAACCAATGTATTGGTTCACTCAATCATATGGGTGTGTACTAATTATTCACCCTAATGCTTTACAATTTAAAGTATGAAAACGAAAATCCAAGAGCCATTCTTAAATTTTGTGGTCAACCAACTGGTTATCTCTTGGTATTTTAACATTCCCTATTTTATTAATCACTTGGTAGGATGTGAACAATGTTCAATCAAAATATTTTTTCCACTAAATGATTTCTCTCAATTATTTTTCTTATTTATTCTCTATTGATAGATCTATGTCATGGTAATTGAGCAATATGGATGGTTGATAATGATACAATGGCCATTTGATGGCTGAGGGGCCATTTTATCTAGATGTGAGCATTTAATATATTATTCATCAGATAATAATAATAATTTAATATAAATGTGTTTAACTAAGACATTGCTTGAATGTTTAATTGTTCGATAAATTCCTCTAAATGGGTGGATAAATTTAATAGAATTCATTCCCTATGATTGTTTGACATTTGCATATAATGCCAACCTTTCTAGCAAAAATTAAAATTCAAACTGGCATAAGGTGATCTATCAATCTATTTGGAATATTTCATCAGTTTCTCAAATCAACCCTATTGATTTCTTGTGAATTCAGGGTAGATATATCAACTCAACTAAGTTAATCATAACTCCATGCTTTTAATTAATTCATCTATGAAATGAAATCATCAAATTTTTTGAACACCTGATATATTTTCTCTTTTTTATTTTTAGAGATTTCGCATACTAATTTAGTGTCAACTACTTCAATGTCGAAGTTTACACCCCACCCCCCACCCAAAAAAATAAAATAAAAAATAAAACTACTTCAATGTTGAAGGAGGATCACAACTAGACAAATATCTCACCTATGAAAGATTGCTCAAACAAAAGTTTATCGTGATATGATAAATGTAATATAACTTTTTGAGCGGTGGATCTAACAAAAACGTGTCCATGTCTTGATGATTCCAACTAGAGTCTATTCCATGGAAAGACAACACTGGTGTCAATCAACCAAAGGTGATAGGCTCGTGATTTTAGTTATGCCTATTAAAATGTACATAATTTTTTTGGGAAATGGTTCTCTGTCTGGGAGCGCAGCCTACACCATCACTCCTTGTATCTATCTCTCCTCCACAAAACAAAGACAAAAATGTGATAGACACATTAGGGCATTAGTGTAGGCAACGTTCCCAACAGAGTTCTTTTTCCTTCTTTTTTTTTTTTATTTATTTTTTATTATGGATTTTAGTCCCCTCTCCCTAGTAAGGTTTCCATAAGTGTTGGATTTTAAGTCTCTTTATCCTCAGGCACATGGTAATATTTTCTTTTTTCCATAGAGGGTGTGTGAGGCTAAATTTGGGTAACATGTTCTCTTTATTTTTCTAACTTGGTTTCCATAATTGTTGTCCATCTAAATTGAAGGCTGAGATTTTTGGTATGCATAGACTATGTATATTTAATTATTTATGTAGTTTACATATATTTACCACATGGCAATTTGAATAAGACCCAAATTTCGTGGCCAGATTGACCCCAATGTCCCTTGTTTATATGTCAAGTTTCAACCTAGACGCCATTGGCCGTATACCAACATAAAACACTTAAAAAAGTTTCCAACCACCAAGGGTAGCATGAACATGCGTAAGAACTTTTCTCGGAAACACTTTAATAGTAAGGATTTCATCACCTGTCGTGACATTGTCTTCCTCTTTCATGTAATTGCTTGTAATCTTCTAAGGACAGCGCCATGGGGTGCTTCATCGGCCATTGTAGATGTCAAAAAAGTTAGGCATTGTTTTGGATCAAACCCTAATGGGGTTAGAGGGGTAAAGACCACCTAACAACTTTTAAGCTGGATATGAAAGCTTGTGATCGAATTGAGTGAAACTTCTTATCCTTGATCTTAGTGAAATTGAGGGAGTTTCTTATCCTTGATCTTAGTGAGATTGGGGCTACGTGAGAAATGGATTCAACTTCTCCATTAGTGTGTTAGCACCTTTTCTTAACCCCTTTATGATTAATAGGGTCCAGAAAGGTGCACCCACACCTACTTTTGGCCTTGAGCAAGTAGTACCTTCGTAGCTAAACTTATTTATTGTGTATTGAATGCGTACCTCTTTGATTTAAAGAGCATCTTTCACGCAAAGACTTTGTGGCATAAAAGTAAAATAGAAACGGTCAAAAAACAAGACATTGTTTATTTGCAGATGACCGCCTTCTACCCCTCTAAATTAACCATCCCTCTCTCACTCAGAAGCCTTAGAGACTTTTAGCATCTAATAACTGTCAACGGAGCAAGTAATAAATTTTAAAATCTTCTGCCACCTTCAGTTTGAATAGAGACTTTTAGGATCTAATCACTGTCATCGGAGCGCAAGTAATAAATTTTAAAATCTTCTGCCACCTTCAGTTTGAACACCCCGGCAAAGCTTCGCCATAATTTAAAAAATTGTGGGAGACCGGGACTCC
Source organism: Macadamia integrifolia (assembly GCF_013358625.1). NCBI lineage: Eukaryota > Viridiplantae > Streptophyta > Magnoliopsida > Proteales > Proteaceae > Macadamia > Macadamia integrifolia. The sequence continues at coordinate 22,310,923 of NC_056560.1, read as the reverse complement.
GGGGGCTTACAAAAACCATATATGCTATCTAAGGCTCCTTACACAGAAATGGAAAACAAAAAATGAGCTTTCTAAACATAAAAAACTATATCCTCCAAAAGTTTGTTGGATGAAAAGAGAAATTATTATCTCCGGCAGGGAGAGAGGTCCTTTTAAATGTGGCTAGGCTTACTAAATTGGGTTGGCTAGCCAATTGGGCCTAGCATAAGTCCAAGAAGGGTCCCGGATAATCCACATTGGAATACGGTTAACTAATTCAGTTTAGGGGGAAGAGTTCTTCAACCGGGAGCGTGGCTCCAACACCAGTGCAATGATCAATAGGAGCACATATGAAAGCATCAATAAGGTGGGCAATTCAACTGTTCATGGGAGCAGGGCAGTCATTCCCCCCCCCCCAAACTTGTGTCTGGGCACAACTCCTACACTCCAGCACAGTCTTTTTTCCCCACAGTTTAATAGCATTGACAGTGCAGCAGCATTCAGTAGCTCGCAACAGCCAATAACTGCAGACACGACATTTAACATTTTTCTCACCATGTATTAAGAGATCTACAGCAGCTAAGAAATGTTTATTTTGTTTAACAACTAATTTGCAAAAGCAATGGCAGTAATAATAATCACATAGTTCATAATTCTAGAAGGCTTGCACACAAGAGAAACAAACTAGCAGAGAGAGAAAGAGGGGGGGGGGGGAAGAAAGAGGAAAAAATAAATAACAGCCAAAAGGTTTCTAGACAAGACAAGCAGACTAGCAAAGAGCGGACAAATCCTTGAGGAAGTACGAGTAGTCCACAGATAAGATCCGAAAAACAACATCCACCCTATCAAGGCAACATTCGAAGAGATTGCCTCAAACGAGTTAAAGTGTTGCTTCATTTACATCGTTTCATTTCACTTTTGAGACTGTGTCATCAAATAAATCACTCTGATCCACTAGATTGGTGAAACTGCAGGAACAAGTAAACCCAAATTGATGTACCCAATGAGGATATTGGAACCTAAAGGAAGAAAAGGGAGTGGGGGAAGATATTAACTTCAAAGTTTTCTCCAACATACTGCGGAAAAGTACAAAGACTTTACCTTAGAAAAGTGGAGTTCACCAGCCCAAACACCGGAGCTCAAAATAACTTGCAGTTTCAATTCAATTCTCTTGCATCATTAACAAATAATCCCTTGTTATAACCCTTTAATATTAGAGACTCTGCAGGGTAACTTGATCCAAAAACAAAAGTGGAATTGCAAAGCCCACAATAAGTTGCAGCATGTTTCTTCTTATCTTCATTTTCTCTTGCTTCATTAAATGAAATTCCCTTCCTGAAACCACTTCAAGAATAGTGTTTTTGACAGTAACTTGGTCTGAGTAGAAAAGTAGAACTGCAAAGCCCACAATAAATTGCAGTTGGGCTCTTCTAATCTTCATTTTTTCTTGCTTCATTAAATGATATTCCCTTTCTGAAACCACTTCAAGAATAGAGTTTCTGAAAATAACTTGTTCCAAATAGAAAAGTAGAACTGCAAAGCCCACATGAACTTGCTGTTTGGCTCTTTGTAATCTTCCATTTTTCTTGTAAATGATATTCCCTTCCTGAAACCACACTTTAGGAAGGGATTCTGAGTGGTAACTTGGTCCATGTCGAAAAGTAGAAAGGCATGAATCTCTCAAAAAGTGGTTGCTTTTATTTTTATCCTAGGAATCAATGTCTGGAAGAGGAGAGATCATGTCGTTCAACTCTATGAAATCTCCCTCCAGGATTGCCAAATTGGATATTAGCTGATCGGCCACATTACCAACACAAATGGTTCTGCGACTGCTGCCACTGATAATTCCATTGGAGGATTCCCCCTGCATAACATCCTCATGATAAGATAGGAGCTCAGAAATATTCTATCAAAGCAGAAAGAGCAGAATACTCTTAGAGATGCGCATAAAACTGGATTCTTTCCAAGTTACACTGGAAAATTAAATATATCAATGCTACATCAAGAATATATGGTTCCTGCTTCTATATGTGTATCACCAGAAAACAGAAAAATCTGAAACACTATTTTGTGAGAAATTAATGCACTAGTTACGATGTCACTGTTCGCACTCAAGAGTAAGATTTCCTGGTAGAGAATATTATTACTTCTTGACTGAATGAAATCAAAGCCCCACATGGCTTGGAGTGTCCCAACTGAAGTGTGCGGATGAATAGCCGTATCAGCATCATCATGCATTACATGACTTTAAACCCCTCCATGTGTGAAGGTTGGTTTTTACTGGGGCTATATTGAAGACAGGAAATAAAACACCAAACTGACCAAAGGGTGGGGAAAACAAGTTCAGAAAGCATTTGGAACAATCAGAAAATTCTTAGAAACACATGTGAAAGTACTGAGTGGTTGCAATGAGAAATAGATGCAGAACAAAAGAAAATAACATAATATTAATCTTCAATATAGTTTATCATGTTCTAGTAGAAGCACACCAACCCCACACCCCCCCC